>NW_005370992.1:1076887-1105680 GCF_000412655.1 Myotis brandtii
TGGGTGGCTGATCGAGGGCGTGGCTGGATGGGGGGAAGGGAGGGGGCATTTGGCAGGCAGGCCCCACTCTTGATTGGGGTGGAAGAGTCCGATCAGGGGCAGGCTGGCAGTGGGGAGGGGCCGAGAGGTTGGCCATTGGCCCCACCCCCAGATCGGCTGGTTCGCTGACCACAGTGGACTTCATAGCGACTGGTTGTTAGGTCATTATGGTAGCTGCCTTTTTATATATGTAGATTCTTGAGAATGGTAAAAAAGCTTCTGGACATTTTTCACATACATTATAAAATATCATCCTCATAGGATATAATTTATAGAGCTAATGGAAATATCAGAGACTTATATAGCTGGTGGAGATTATTAAAGGTCATCTGGCTCATATTCTCCTTCCTTTAGGAAAACTTATACCTAAATCTTCCCAGAAGACTCTTATTTTTAAAAACACCCTGAGGTTCTATGACCTCACTATAAATATGTATGCAGGCTCCACCTTTGTGAGAAATGCCTTCTTTATATCTACTCTATATTATCTCTATCACTACATACCTATTTAAATTTATTAACACCTTGACATATTCTGGAACTAAATCATATGTTTATGTTGAAGAATAATGCTATGTTCTGATTCTCATTTAAATCACATATAGATAGAATGTTATCTGTAGTAAATCACTTCATATATTTGGTTTTGGGATGGTGGTAGAGGAAGTGCAGTACCTATGATGAAGACTAGCTAGATGCTCACTAATCCCAATTGCTCTTGCTTTGGTTACAATGTTAAGCCTCTTTTACACTTGACTGGGACTATGTAATAAGATACTGGCTAATAGAATGTGTGCCAAAGTGATTAAATTCACCTCCAGGCATGGCCAAAAAAAAAAAAAAAAAAAAAAAAAGGATTTCAAAATGGCTAAGCAACACCCTAGAAGAAAGAAATCAAAATCCTTAAATCACAGATTGGAGAAATTCGAAAGAAAGGATTGCCTGATTTTCATTGATTTTTTATGTGAAACAGACAAAAAACTCATGCTAGGCAACTGAGATTTTGATGTTAAACAGATTGACCTTATACTAATAGTAAATTTTTCATTGTTAAAGATTAATAGTTTTTACATATGAGAATTCATTATGGGATACAGTTATTTTCAGATTTCTAGATTTTGGCATCTGTAAAATTGATTGACTGAATAATTTCTTCATCCATTCAGTTAGTCACATAGGCCTCATTTATTCAAAATATTTTTGTTGATTATCTTTCATACACAGTCTTGTGAATAGCTCAGCTTAACTTCCAGTTTGAATGTAGATGATAATTATTTAATTCTATCCTCTGGACTGTTTTTTTCCCCCATTTGCCCCAGTCACAAATATTAATATATGTTTAAACAATATTATTTTAACCATTGAACTTAGGAGTCTAGATTAGGTAACCAGAAAATCTTCCAAAAATTGAAATAAGATTTTGGTTACTAATCACATTGTAAAAAAATCATCTGTGGCCCTGGCCGCTATGGCTCAGCTGGTTGAGCATTGTCCCATGAGCCAAAGGGTCACTGGTTTGATTCCCAGTCAGGGCACATGCCCAGGTTGCAGGCTTAATGCCAAGTAGCGGGTGTGCAGGAGACAACCGGTGGATGTTTCTCTTTCACATTGAGGTTTCTCTCTCTCCCTCTCCCTTTCTCTTTTTCTAAAAAAAAAATCAATGAAAACATATCTTAAAAAATAAATAGATTCATCTGTCAAAGAAGGCCTCATAAAACTGCTTTATTAAAGCTCCTATTATCCCTATGGAATAATGTCACCTAATTAACTCAGTAAATTCCAGAAACCAAAATATACTACTAAATGTATTTGTTGAACAGGTGGACTACTAAAGTAGTAAAAATATTTTCCTAAAATCAATGGCTGCCATGTTTAACATAAAAAATAACATTCTTACAGTACTGAGTCAAATAATCCAAAGATAAAAAATTGTTAAATTCTCTAAACTCCAATTGATAAAGAAAAATTACATATACTCTTCCACATATGTCTCCATGCTCACGAAAACAGCTTCAAACCCAAATACTCATGTGAGTATTTTTATTCAATCTTTCCTCTCCAAGGCAGATGCTCTTAATGCCCATCGTCCCCATAGTCCATGGGGACCAGTGTTCACAGGAAGCTGCTGCTGTTGTGCTTAGTCCATCACACTGACCATTTCTTACCTCAGTTCCTTGTGTCCTTTTTCTTTCTGGCCTAAGGGCTGTATTAGCAACATGAAAGGGTGTGTAACTAAGGCATGTTGGAAATCACTGGGCAGGAAGGGGGAGATTTATCACACAACTGGGGAAATGAGTCCATGGATAAATACCTCTCCTCCTGTCGGTCCTCCAGTGGGTTCTTATGAGGCACACTTCAGAAATGTACAGGATTGAGGTCCAGTTGTCCTTATCTATAAAAGAATCATTAACACATCACACCATTTACTGACTTCTCCCTCTTCTCTGCCTCACTTTCTGTACATCTTCATTTGTGTTTCCAAGGATCGCCTCTCAAATAATCTAGTTGAGTTCAATTCTTTGTCTCTGAGTTTGTGTTGAGAAAAATTCAAATGAAGATTTCTCTAAATGTAAACAAATTACATACATTATTCTGAGTCTAGTTTCTTATTATACTAACAAGATATTTCAGATATATTTTTAGTTTATGTATAGTCAGATAATCAGATACTGTTTAGAAAACTCAATCTGCAATTTGAGGTGGGCATTAGATATCTTATATGTATATTAGTTCTATGTAAAGAAATGTAATGTTTATAAGATATAAATTATTTATATAAAGTAAAATTTATTTTATATATGCATGTATATGTGTATGCATCTAAGTATAAATGTATGTATACATATATATGTACAATTATATACTTTCTTATTTTAAGACTAGAGGCCCGATGCACAAAAATTCGTGCAAGAGTAGGCCTTCCTTCCTCTGGCTGCCAGCACTGGCTTCCACCCAGAACCTGGGACCTGGGATGCTGGCACCAGCTTTCCTCTGGCACCCAAGACCCGGGCTTCCCTCCTCAGGCCACCCGCAAGCACCTGGGACCCCGTTGGCTTCCCTCCAGCCCTGGCTTTGTCAGGAAAGATGTCCGGAATGACATCCAGAAGATGTCTGGTCTAATTAGCATATTACCCTTTTATTATTATAGATTAACATTCACTATTTTTGGAATCTCTCCAACAGTTAGACTTTATCCCTTTCTTACATTAAGCTCATGCCACGTGTTATTTTAAGAATCCTAGATATTAGAGGACATCAAGTTTATTCTGAGTCATCAGTCTACACAAGTTAGTAGACTGTTGTTCTACAATCTATTGTTCCTATTGCCTTATCTTATGCAGTCCTGTTTTGCTTTTAGATGATGCCTGGCCACAGACATTTAGTTTGAGACTATCCATTGTCCCATTTAACTTAGACACATACATGAATTATTTCTACTTTCCAGAAATTTTGGCAACTGTCTCATGGAACTGTCCAGAAGCATACCCAGTTCTGTCAGCTTTGGAAACCATGAAACTGTTTCTTTTAATCTTCCTAGATTATTTATTTTTGTCTTTTTTGTCTGGAAAGGAAGGTTGTCAATCTTACTACTCATAGAAAAACACAGTATCATATATCCTTTTAATACTTACTTTTGTATTACAATTTATTCAACCAGTCAGCAAAATAAATGATGAACATTTAGGTTGATTCATTTTTTATTTTTAAGTATTAATTTTGTTGCAATAAGCATTTTGCACATACATGATTATTAATTGGTGTTTTCAGTGATTTTAGCTACTTTGGTAGTTTCTCATAAATTAAATGGCTGTGAAATTTATCAAAATTAGTTCATTTTAACCTAAAAGTCTGATAAACATTTGAGGGCTAGATTATGGTTATGAATTTTCAAGAGATTTTTTTTCTCTCTCCATCAGATTTTGCTGCACAGAAGCTTGTTAATTCATTATTTAGATGAGAGCTATAGAATTTGGATATCCATTTTTCCACAGGGTTTGCTGGAGTTTCTTCCCACCTTTCAAGGGTCCTTGCCTTTGCCTCTTGTATTCTCTCCAGTAATTAAGACAGTTTCTGCTTTGTCTTGTATCAGCAGGCTCTAGGGCCATGCTCCAGTTTCAGAGTGTGTTTACCTTTCTGGAATGTATGATTCACTTTTGTTTTTGGCCTTTGAAATTTTTTCTTTCTCGTACCAGATTATCCATGGGTTTAGAAAAATCACCTAACATTTTATAGACCTTATAGCTGAAGGATTTTTTCAAGATATCAGAAACCTCCTTGTTAATCTTTCTCAGACCAGATTATCCATGGGTTTAGAAAAATAAGCTAACATTTTATAGACCTTATAGCTGGAAGGATTTTTTCAAGATATCAGAAACCTCCTTGTTAAAAGAAAAAAAAAAATGGAAGTGCCACTATTAACTGTAAATTATTAAATATGGATTCTAATTTGCTACCTTGGCAGAGTGCTTTGCTTCTTAGGAGTGTCAATCTTAATCCCAGAATCAATAGAAGAGAATATGCATAAGATAGCATGGGAATTTAGGAGATAGTGTAATAGTTTGGAGCTGATGAGTTTTGACTATCTCTTCTGGAGTTCAATCCTTACTTGGAAACTATGTAGACTGTGTTAAAACATCTATTGCCCAGTCCTAGAAAGGACGGTTGAATGGGTTGAATAATGTCCCCCCAAAATTCATATACACCCACAACCTCAGAATATGAATTACTTGGAGATAAGGTCTGCAATTTAATTAAGGGATGAAGATGCAATCAATATGGGATTAGAATGGGGCCTATATCCAATGAGTGAATCTTTAATAAGTGAGAGAAAAACATTACCCACAGAGACATAGGGGAAAGGACCATCTGAAGATAAAGGCAGAGATATTTCTATTATTTTGCCATAAACTAAGGATGCTCAAGCCACCAGAAGCTGGAAGAGAAAAGGAAGGAGCTTCCCTAAAGCCTTTCAGGGAGTATGATCCTGCTGACACCTTGATTTTGGCTTTCTGGTTTCCTGAACGCTGAGACAATAGATTTTTGTTGTTTTAATCTGTCTCGTTTGTGCTAATGTTGTAGTAGCCCTCATAAACTAACACAGAGGGTTTGCAGGAGGTTGATATTTTAGCAATGTCACTGTCTAACACCCTAGATATGAAAGCAAGATTTTTACTCTGTAAAAGAAGAGAAAAGTTAACTAGCATCAACTGAAACAAAAAACAGTAAAGTGTATCAGGGAGAAAGTAGGACTTTGTTTGTAGTCAGGTTTCCTTTACTGCCATCCTGGCCTCGCCAATTACTACCACCTGTGTGATTATGCATCTTTGAACCTCTGTGTCCCAATCTCTAAAATGAGAAAATGTCCCTATGTCATAGGCTGTTGTGAAGATAAAGTAAAATAATTCCATTAAAGCACTTGACATGGCAATACCAGGTACATTTTAAATGCTTGACAAGCTTTGTTTTACAGCTATTATTAAAACCAGGGCTGCTGCTACTAAAACAACTCTTCCTCCTCCTCCTCCTCCTCTTCTCCTTATCACTCATTCCGTGTTTATTAAATGTTTGCTGTATGATTCCCACTGCATTAAATCCTGAGGATAGAAAACTAAACCAAAAAAAAGTCAATTTCTGTCCTCCATAGTCTGATTTTCTTTTATTTGGGGGGGGGGAGAGGATAAGAGAGTGATGTGTTAGATATTAATAAAATAATTTAATCTATTAGTGGGGAATGAAAATATGGCGAATTTCTTCACTTCTGCTGAAGTGTTCCTCTCTGCCTCTCTTCAGCCTTAAAGTTAGTCCCAAGAAACCTTCCTAACTTTATCTTCAGTGTATCATCAGTTTTATGTTAAACCCCTGACATACATATATATCTAGGCAGAAAGAACAGCAAGAATAAAGGAAAAAGCTGCAGTGTGTCTTGTATGGAAAACGAATGGCAAAAAGGTCCCTATAAAGAAGGTAGATTGAATGAGAGGAAGGGGGTGAGCATTAAAGTCAAAGAATAAAGAGGTGCCATATCATAAAAGGCTCTGTGGGCCAATGGAAGTGAAGAATTTGGCTTTTATTCTTCATGAAAAGGGAAGTCATCGAAAGACATTGAGCACATAAGTGGCATGCTACGAATTACTAACAAGATCATTATGGCTTCACCTTTGAGAATACATTAAATGGGATAAGTTTAAAAATAGCAAAATCAGTTTGGAAGACTACTACAATCACTCAGGAGAGAAATAAAGGCGATTGAACCAGAATGCTAGCACTGGAGGTGGTTAAGAAGTAGTCAGATTTAAGCTATAGTTTGAAGGTAGAGGCAACAGGTATTTTTGACACTCCGAATATGTAGTATGAGAGAGGTGTTAGAGATGATATAAGGTCATTTAACCCGAGGAAGTGAGAATTGTAAACTGTTATTTTTTTACTCTGAGATAAAATTGAGGGTGAGGAGAAAGCTTATTTTTCATACAACGAGTCTGAGGTGCCTGTTAGACTTCCAAGTAGTTATGTTGAGAAAGCAGTTGGCCCTGAGAATTTGGGGATATGTAGGCTTAAGCATACACTTGATAGTTTATTGATGAATAGACAAAATGGAAATCCATGACAACGATGAAAAATAGCAAGGGAGAAAGTGAAAAATAAAAAGAGACTATTCAAAATATTAGCTTTGGGACAAATCATCTACACTAATAAAAGAGAAACATGGTAACATATTAGCTTTGGGACAAATCATACTTTTATAAATCAGATTACTCTTATTCAGAATGTATTTTATCCTTTAGACAAGCTAAGGCAATCTACAGATACCAGTATTTTCTAATGTATTTTATAGAATCAGATATTTAGGAAAATGCTCTTTTCCTCCATTTTTATTTTATTATTATTATTATTGTTTGTAAACTTATTTTCAGACTATGTTTCTGTAGTGAGACTGCTTTACTCTGGTGCTTTTTCCCACTCAGCATGTTATTTTATCCTTTAGACATGCTGAGGCAATCCACAGATACCAGTATTTTCTAATGTATTTTATAGAATCAGATATTTAGGAAAATGCTCTTTTCCTCCATTTTTATTTTATTATTATTATTATTGTTTGTAAACTTATTTTCAGACTATGTTTCTGTAGTGAGACTGCTTTACTCTGGTGCTTTTTCCCACTCAGCATGTTAAACTATGGATAACTTCAAAGTCACCTCAGATACAGAAAACTGTTTCTGCAGTGCTTTCATTGGTGTTCTATATAAACAGGTTTATATAAACAGGTTGAAGATTTATAAATAGAATACTTTGAAAGACAATCCACAGGTATTTCTCAATTTCAGATTTTCTTTATCTTTGAAAAGCTCTGCTTGAGTATTTAAAAATTAAGGCTTTTCTTCATTTGTAACAGTTGCCAGGTTATGATGTACTCCATCTGGACATATATATAAATTTGTTACATAGTTTTCATTTTTTCAAAAGAATATTCTTTCTTGCTTTTCTTTTATTGATGATCTTTTGTGTTCAGAATTGTTTTGGCAATACCATTCTTGAAGCTAGTTTTTAAGCTTTATCTAAAATGTAGCTGATAAAACACTATGGAATGCTGATAAAAATACAGCATTCTTAGAAAAGATCTAATACCAGTTGCTTTGAAATTTATAAAATGTGTGGTTATATATATACACTCAGCCCTCTGAGCCTCAGTTTCTTTATTTGAGAAAAACTGATTACAATTACGCTGTCAAGTTTGTTTTTGTTTCTTTTTTTACTTTTAATAAAAGTGAAATATCTAGTTATATAGGTGCAATACAAGTGTAGAAGGGGCTGAGAATTGTGACCAAAGCAAGAGGAATCAGGATAGGTGAGCATCTAGCTAGTGTTCATCATAGCTTACCGCACTTCCCCTAGCACCATCCCAACCCCAGAATATGAAGTGATTTACAGCACACAGAATTCTATCTATATGTGATGTGAATCAGAACATAGCATAGATCCTCCACATAAACATATGATTAATTTATTTCCAGTTCATGTGAAGGCCTTAATAAATTTAAATAGGAATCTAGAGATTTAGATAAGAAATAATACATGTCTCACAGAGGACAGACCTGTATGTATATTTATATTGAAGTGATAGAACCTCAGGGTGTTTCTAGAAATGTGGCATCTGGTAAGATTTGGGTATAAGTTTTCCTAAAGGAAGGAAAATATGGGCCAGATGACCTTTAGCAGTCTCTACCACACACATATGTCTGTGACATTTCTTTTAACTCTCTAAATTATATCCTACTAGGATGATATTATACACACTTTATAGTGTATGGGGAAAATGTCCAGAAGCTTTCCTAACCATACTTGAGAATTTTTTCTAATTTTTTGGAAGTGTACTAATTTTTGCTATTTTAAATTATTTTTCAAATTGCTAAAACATCATCATCATCATCTATATATATAAAACTCTAATATGCAAACTGACTGAATGGCAGAACAACCAAACAACCGGTTGCTATGATGTGTGCTGACCACCAGGGGGTGTGTGCGGAACATGGTGGGCACCGGCTGCAGTGGGATGGTGGAGGACAGTGGAGCACCAGACCAAGGCAGGATGCCAATTGCTGTCATCAGGGCAAGTCTCTGGTGGTTAATGAAAATTCTTTTCTCCCCTGCACCATGGTTCCTCCTGACGCTTGCACCTGCTGCTGGTGCTGGAACTACCACTCGCGCCTGCTGCTGGTGCCTGGCACCGGCCCCAATCACTCGGTGCTGTCAGCAGGTGGGAGTGGCACCTGCCGGACCCAATAACCCCTGAGGGCTTCTCCACCTCCCCCTGCTCCTGAGGGGCGATCATGGCAGCAGTTGCTGTTCGTAACCACTGAGAGCACTGGCCCCACTTGCACTGGCTGCTGGCGCTGGCCCCAATTGCTCTGCACTGTGAGCAGGGGCGAGCAGGGCAGGCGCCGTCAGCACATGGGAGTGAGGACAATGGGAGTGCGGCTGCCAGCAGAGAGGGGACCGGGGGCTGGGTGGGTCATGGAGAATGGGCCGAGACCTGCCCCTGTGCCCACAGCAGCCTTGCGGTCCACAGTTCCTTTCAAGGTGCATGAATTTGTGCACTGGGCCCCTAGTCATCAAATTACTGGAAGGTGGCCTCTGCTTTGGTCTCTATGTAAAATTCTAAAGCACCTATAATAAAAGTTTTGAGGTCTATGGTAATAATTCCATCACTGGAAGCAAAAGTAATGGGAAACCTAGCTCTCACACACCCCTCTTTTTATTAAAATTAAGAAATATTTCATGTTTTATGATTTACTCTCAAAAATTCAGAATTTTAATAAACCACAGTGATTTGAGGAGGGATGTGCTTTTATTAAAAACTTGCTTGTATTTATGGCCACCTACGCTAGTGATTCCTGTCTTCTGTGTAAGACTCAACTCTCCATGTAAAAAAAAATGTGTTATACTCTGGTTTCTCTTCAGATCTCATAAATCTTTCGCCTTTTACTAAAGATTTCCATGGAGAGGAACAGTTATGAGTTTTTACTCACTTTTTTGAGGCCTCATTTTTATGAAGCAAAACCAAAAACAAACAAATATGTCAAAAGAAAAATTCTTCTGGTAGACATTTTATATTCAGAATTATCCATTCCCTCTTAATGTTTTTCTTATTGTTGCTATTAGGTGAAGATCTTAGAGTTTGTTTCCTTGTCCCATAGAAAAGTTAAATTTCTCCCAGCAACATCTGAGAGTACCAGTTGCTCTATATCATTGTCGTCATTTGGAATTTTCCATGTTTTTATTTTAGCCATTCTGTTAGATTTGTACTGGTTTATCAAATGTGTTTTTAATTTATATTTTCACGGATGAATAAAAGTGTATATATTTTTACATATTTATTGGCTATTTGGATACCCTGTTTATAATATATGTATTCAAATATTCCGTTTATTTTCAAAGTGTGAATTTTGTCTTTTATTTAATAACTAGAGGCTTGGTGCATGAATTCGTGCACTGGTGGGGTCCCTCGGCCTGGCCTGCGGGGATCGGACTGAAACCAGCTCTTCGACATCCCCTGAGGGGTCCCAGATTGAGAGAGGGTGGTTGTCAATCGATGCACCCCTCAAGCTCCCTCTTCTCTGCTTCCAGGTGTGTCAGCCAAGAACCACTGCTGCCAAGTGACCGCAGCTTGGCAGCTCCTGCATTGAGCATCTGCCCCCTGGTGGTCAGTGCACATCATAGCAACTGGTTGGTCGGCTGGTAACTTAGGCTTTTATATATATAGATTTACAGAAAGGAGTTTAATTTTTAAACCATTTATTTAGCAATATTGTGAGTCAGCAACCTGAAAGATTAGTAGAAAGATCTAAAATAAAGACACAGGGTGGGTATTCCAAGCATCAAGGTGACAAAGGAGATTTTGGAAATAGATATGTCATAAAAATAATAAACTGAATAAGATAAAAGCACCTGCCGGACCCAATAACCCCTGAGGGCTTCTCCACCTCCCCCTGCTGCTGAGGGGCGATCATGGCAGCAGTTGCTGTTCGCAACCACTGACGGCACTGACCCCACTTGCACTGGCTGCTGGCGCTGGCCCCAAATGCTCTGCACTGTGAGCAGGTGTGAGCAGGGCAGGCGCCGTCAGCACATGGGAGCGAGGACAATGGGAGTGTGGCTGCCAGCAGAGAGGGGACCGGGGCCGGGTGGGTCATGGAGGATGGGCCGAGACCCGCCCCTGTGCCCACAGCAGCCTTGCGGTCCACAGCTCCTTTCAAGGTGCACGAATTTGTGCACTGGGCCCCTAGTCATCAAATTACTGGAAGGTGGCCTCTGCTTTGGTCTCTATGTAAAATTCTAAAGCACCTATAATAAAAGTTTTGAGGTCTATGGTAATAATTCCATCACTGGAAGCAAAAGTAATGGGAAACCTAGCTCTCACACACCCCTCTTTTTATTAAAATTAAGAAATATTTCATGTTTTATGATTTACTCTCAAAAATTCAGAATTTTAATAAACCACAGTGATTTGAGGAGGGATGTGCTTTTATTAAAAACTTGCTTGTATTTATGGCCACCTACGCTAGTGATTCCTGTCTTCTGTGTAAGACTCAACTCTCCATGTAAAAAAAAATGTGTTATACTCTGGTTTCTCTTCAGATCTCATAAATCTTTCGCCTTTTACTAAAGATTTCCATGGAGAGGAACAGTTATGAGTTTTTACTCACTTTTTTGAGGCCTCATTTTTATGAAGCAAAACCAAAAACAAACAAATATGTCAAAAGAAAAATTCTTCTGGTAGACATTTTATATTCAGAATTATCCATTCCCTCTTAATGTTTTTCTTATTGTTGCTATTAGGTGAAGATCTTAGAGTTTGTTTCCTTGTCCCATAGAAAAGTTAAATTTCTCCCAGCAACATCTGAGAGTACCAGTTGCTCTATATCATTTGGAATTTTCCATATTTTTATTTTAGCCATTCTGTTAGATTTGTACTGGTTTATCAAATGTGTTTTTAATTTGTATTTTCACTGATGAATAAAAGTGTATATATTTTTACATATTTATTGGCTATTTGGATACCCTGTTTATAATATATGTATTCAAATATTCTGTTTATTTTCAAAGTGTGAATTTTGTCTTTTATTTAATAACTAGAGACCCGGTGCACAAATTCATGCACTGCTTGGGTCCCTCGCCTGGCCTGCAGGGATTGAACTGAAACCAGCTCTTTGACATCCCCTGAAGGGTCCCAGATTGAGAGAGGGTGGTTGTCAAGTGATGCACCCCTTAAGCTCCCTCCTCTCTGGTTCCAGGTGCATCAGCCAAGAACCACTGCTGCCAAGTGACCGCAGCTTGGTAGCTCCTGCATTGAGCATCTGCCCCCTGGTGGTCAGTGCACATCATAGCAACTGGCTGGTTGGCCAGTAACTTAGGCTTTTATATATGTTGATTTACAGAAAGGAGTTTAATTTTTAAACCATTTATTTAGCAATATTGTGAGTCAGCAACCTGAAAGATTAGTAGAAAGATCTAAAATAAAGACACAGGGTGGGTATTCCAAGCATCAAGGTGACAAAGGAGATTTTGGAAATAGATATGTCATAAAAATAATAAACTGAATAAGATAAAAATAAATAGAGTCCTGAGAAATAACTGGACTGGAGAATAAAAATAGAAAAAGAGCCTACTGAGTTAACTAAGAATTTCCAGGTAAGAGAGGAGAAAAGAGCTCCGAGTCACCTGCTTTACCAGTCTTGATATTGCTATTGGAGTGACTGAGCTGAAGATCTACAAAACCTCTCAGGTAAGACAAGGGAGTATATCCAACTCTGTGCCCTTCGCAAATCTCCTTCCTTCATCCCTGTTGCTTCACTGCTACTCACAAACTCAAAAATCTAATTTGCTGTAGGCGCCAATGCCACTCATCCTATCAACCCTACTCTGTTTAGAACTTCACCAGAGAAACAGCAATACTTTAAAGTTACCTTTCCTCATCTGAACTAACACCAAAAAGGGACTTTGTAATAAATCTAACAGGAAGAAACAGTGCAGGGTGATCTGATCATGCATTCCTTACTGAGCAGGTCATGGTGGGTAGTCTTGCCTAGGCCTATATAAAAAAGTTTATGCCTTAGTAAACCCTGTCCATTGTTCTTGTGCTGGAGATTAACATACCTTTGAAATGACTGAGGTAATCCCCCTTTCCAGACCCCTTGAAGTTTTCAAGGAAGCACATAATTTTGTTATCTATCTCGTAATGCAATCATAGAGACTTCCCTGCATTGCTTTCTCCCCCTTCATGCAGTCTTCCTTACCTTCCCTCCTTAATTCTAAACATATAAAAGAAGTTGCAAAACTTCCATTCTCTGGAGCATTTGAGATCTTGCTTTCCAGCTGTAGCTTTGAACATTTCTTACTGAAGATGACACTGTTTCCTTTGAAGATCTCCTCAAGCCCTATATTATGTTCAACCATACAATTGTATTAATGTGTAATTTATATTATGTCATCTTGTGCTGAAATTCTTATTATGGCTTCCCATCTCACTCAAACTTTTACCATCTCCTTCAATAATTTGAGGATTTGTCTCTTTCCTGTCCTGTCTTCTCTGATTTTATTTCCTACTATTCTTCTTGTTTTAGTGACACTGTCCTCTTTGATTTTCTTAAATGCCCAGTAGACCCCTGAGGCCTTTGTGGAATCCTAAACCCAATGCCTAGAATCTACTTTCCCTAGACATCTATAAATTTCATTTATGTTCTTTCTTCAGGGTTTTGGTCAAATGTCACCTCATCAGTTAAATCTGTATTGGTTATGCCATTTAAAAGATCCCCATTTCAACTATCTCTTCATATTGCCTTATTCTTAACTCTAAAAATTATTTAGAATAAAGAAAAATATCTGAGTCAAGTGATTTAATGGCAGGAAATCAAATCAGAATTTGTTGAACTCATCTAGGTAGGACCCACGAAGGACCTAAACCGAGGCAATTAGCGGAATGCAGGAGATGAGAGTTTAGATATGGCTAAAACATTGAGCTGGAATCACAATAAAATGACCACAGATATAACATGAAGACTAAAGATGGGGGAAGCAAGCTAGAGTAATCATGGTGACTTAATGTGTTTCCAAAAATGTGTCAATGTTGATTTCAACAATAGCAAATGAGAATATAAATGTATAAAAAAAGCAAGTCTGAGATGATAAGGGAATATAGAAGTTTGTGGTACAATGAAACAGGAAAAACATTTTCCCCCCTAGATTACTTAAACTATTTCATACCATGAAATTAAATTCTTTCCTTTCAGAGACCTTGAAAATGTCCAGAGAAAAGAAAAAAATATCTAATATAAATCGAAATATATTTTACTTCAAGCATCTCTGTAAATTCTTATAAAATAAGCAGCTTAAAGTAAATCAATAGAAACTACAAATGTATAATCTAAAGACAGATGAAATATTCTTTTACCAATGGTGTAGAAAAAATGTCTTTATCACTAGACAGGATATTCTGTATAATAAAACGTTCAGACTCTGAAGCCCTTATATACTAAATATTTAAATTGGTTGTCCTGAATAATAAATGATAATGAAAGTGCCATCCATTTATTTTGAAGACATACACCTGTTTATTTTTTTATTTCTTATCCAGAAGTGTTTTTCAAACTTAGGTAAAATGAGCTGATGGCTTCAATAGAATTTTTCCCTTAAAAACATGTGAGTATTTTTTAAATCATATCACAATATAAGTATTAATGAAGATCGTGTATATATGCAGTACAAATAGTTTCATTTCAAATTTAAAATACTGAAAAATATATTGACCTACATAATTCAGTATGAAGATAAACACATGTGAGTATTTTTTTAATCATATCACAATATAGGTATTAATGAAGATAGTGTATATATGCAGCACAAATAGTTTCATTTCAAATTTAAAATACTGGAAAATATATTGACCTACATAATTCAGTATGAAGATAAACAATGAAGGAATAGAATATTCTAGTTATTTTCTCTTGTGACTATGTACTATTATTTTCCATATACTTATTGCCCTATTTCTATGAAAGCTATTCTCTATCATCTACCCTATCATGTCTGGCTATCAAGGAAAAAAAACAAAAAAACAAAAACCAAAAAACTGTAAGACAGAGAAAGGCAAAAAAACAAACTCTATCATCTACCCTATCATGTCTGGCTATCAAGGAAAAACAAACAAAAAACCCCCAAAAAACTGTAAGACAGAGAAAGGCAAAAAAACAAACAAACAAAAAACACAAAACACACAGACACACACACACATATCAAAACCAGACAGAACAGGAACATTAGAATTATCAGACTGGGATTTAATAAAAGTTATGATTAATATGCCAAGGGCTCTAACAGATAAAATAGACAACTAATCAGAACAGATAGACATTTTATTCTATATTTTATTCTTTTTAATAATGTCACTCCTTTTAAAAATGGTTTTCCTCTTCTTTTTAAAGAAGACCTTTAATATTTCTTGTAATATTGGTTTGTTGGTAATGAGTCTTTTAGCTTGTTCTTGTCTGGTAAGTTTTTATTTCTTCTTCATTTTTAAATGATAGCCTTGCAGAGTAGAGTTGTCTTTGTTGTAAGTCCTCGCTTTTCACCACTTTGAATATTTCATGCCAATCCCTTCTGGCCTTAAATGTTTCTGTTGAGAAATCAGTTGACAGTCTTATGGGAGATCATTTGTAGGAAAATAATTGTCTTTCTCTTGCTGTTTATGAAATTCTCTGCCTTTAACTTTTGCCATTTTAATTATAGTATGTCTTGGTGTGGGCCTCTTTGGATTCATCTTGCTTAAGACTCTCTGTGCTTCCTAGGCTTGTGTGTCTTTTTCCTCTACTCGGTTAAGGAAATTTCTGGTTATTATTTATTCAAATAGGTTCTCAATCTCTTGCTCTCTCTCTTCTTCTTCTGGAACCCCTATGAGGTGGTCATTTTTATGCTTCATATTGCCCCACAGGTCCTTTAAACTAGTCTCATTTTTAAAAATTCCTTTCCCATTTTCTGCTACTCTGACTGGTTATATTCTGTTAATTTGTTTTCCAAATCACTGTTCAATATTCTGTTTCATCCAACCTACTGTTTTGGTAATAAATATATACCTATGAATAAGCAATTTAAATGTAAATGGCTTTAATGCTCCAATTAAAAGGCATAGGGTGGTGGAATTAATAAGAAAACAAGAAACATATATACTGTATAGTGTCTACAAGAGACACTCCACAGAATAAAAGATACATGCCCAGCCAAAGGGGCCAAACACGCCCTGGATCCCTCCCATGGTCCCTCCCTGGCCTGGCGATAGTGCACCAGTGGGGTCCCTCGGCCTGGCCTGTGCCCTCTCACAATCCAGGACCCATTAGGTGATGTTGGAGAGCCAGTTTCAGCCCAATCCCGCTCAACGCAGGAGCTACCTCCTGGTGGTCAGTGCGTTCCCACAGGGGGAGCGCTGCTCAGCCAGAAGCCGGGCTCATGGCTGGCGAGTGCAATAGTGGTGCCAGGAGCTTCTCCTGTCCCTGTCAGTCAGACATCCCCCAAGGGCTCCTGGAATGCAAGAGGGTGCAGGCCGGGCTGAGGGACCCCCCCACATACACATGCACGAATTTCATGCACCAGGCCTCTAGTCTAAATATATAAAGCAAATCTTGATGCACTTAAAGAGGGAGTTTGACAGAAATACAGTCATAGCAGGGGATCTGAACACCCCATTGACATCAATAGATAGATATTCCAGACAGAAAATCAACAAGGAAACAGCAACCTTAAATGACACTCTAGACCAGAAGATTTGGGTTTCTCCTTTGCCCACAGACCATGGCCTGCTTTCTGTGCAGGTTCCCTCTGTCCACTGAGCTTGCTCTCATTGCTGCCTTTGAAGTGCATGCAGGGAGCCAGCCATAGAGTAGGGATAGGTGTAGATTTAGCACTCAGGGTGTTGGGAATACCTGTGGGCCAGTTGAGGGGATCCTTGGTTAAAGTTTTTCCAGTGGCTGGTGGGCAGGTTCCCCATTAGATTTCAAAACAGAAATAGCAGAGTCCTTTTAATGCTCTCTGATATTATTCTTATTGTCCTCTTCCCCAATATCCTCTGTCTTCCCAGCCAAAGAGCTCCCACTTACTCTAGGTGCTGTAGGAGAGAAATGAGTTTCTTTAGCAGTGCCCCCACAGAGTTGGGGAAGAAAAGGACTCACTCACTCCTCTCCCTTTTCACCCATGGGAGAGATCCCTAGCCCCTCCACCTTGAATAGAGGGGTGATGCTGGCAAACTTCTTATCCTCTCCAATCCATCCAAGTCCATATATATCTCTAGCTCTAGCTCTAGCTCTCTATTACTATATGATTGAACTTCTCTTCTGGAAACTTTAACTTCTGCAAAGGCTCTCTCATCCATGGGTTTCTGCCCAAGTCAGACTTTTCCAGGTGCTTCCAGACTGTGGCCAAGTGTGACTGAATGAATGAAGACAGTCATAATTTCCTGGCAGTTCCATAGCCTGCACCATGGTCTATCTGCCTATTACATGATGCACAATTACTATATAATAGAACTTCTCTTCTGGAAACTTTAACTTCTGCAAAGGCTCTCTCATCCATGGGTTTCTGCCCAAGTCAGACTTTTCCAGGTGCTTCCAGACTGTGGCCAAGTGTGACTGAATGAATGAAGACAGTCATAATTTCCTGGCAGTTCCATAGCCTGCACCATGGTCTATCTGCCTATTACATGATGCACAGGTAGTTGAGACTCACCCCAGGTCCTTGGGCATGTGGATTCCATGACTTCCACAGAGGCACTTTTGTTCCTGGATAGATGCCACACTTTAGTTAAGGGGGTGGGGGGAGGATGTCTTATGCTGCCATGCTACTGACTTCACTCTGTACTCTCATTTTGTAAGCTTTGATTTGAGCAGACAATATTTACATTGACATAACCCAAAAGGAAAAGAGAAACCATTATTCACATGTCAGAGAAAACCATTTGGGCAGCTAAATTTTCATTTTTTTTAAATGTTTGATATTTAGTTACTTTGTAATATTATAAACCTAATTGGTATTTTTTTTAAATGTCCTCTTTGAAACTTTGAAAATGTGTGTTGCCTAACACAACTCATTGAAACATTCCATATATTCACAAATGTTCACTTATTACTGCCAAATATAATCACTTTACCTTTTACTCACATAACAGTGCAAACTTACAACATTATTAATTTCCAGTATGTTAGACTCTATTACAGATCGTAAGTCAAGCATACTGACAGCACATTTAGTCATCCTAGGATATAAATTGAGTCAGGAAACTGAATAAAGTTTTGATGACTATACATGATTGAGAAAGGAAGTCCTAAAGTGAGGAGGAAACATTTGAAAAGATATAGTGATGGGTAAATATAAACTGAGTGTGAGGTACCTGAACACACCAGTTTGGCTTTGGTCACCTGTATGTGTAAAACCATAGTGGGATAAAGGCTGAAAATGTAAGTTTGTGTCAGAAAGCCAAGGTAAGAAGTCTGATAATTATTTAATACTAGAGGCCCAGTGCACAAAATTTGTGCACTTGGGGTGGGAGGGTCCTTCAGTCGGGCCTGTGTCCTCTCTCAGCCCGGGAGCCCTTGCGGGATGTCCGACTGCTGGCTTAGGCCCGCTCCCAGGCGGATATCTTTAGCACTGCCACGGAGGCAGGAAAGGCTCCCACCACCACCGCTGTGCTCACCAGCAGTGAACCCAGCTTCTGGCTGAGCGGCGCTCCCCAAGTGGGAGCACACTGACCCGACCCGGGGTCCTGTGTTGAGCGTCTGCCCCCTGGTGGTCAGTGCGTGTCATAGCAACCAGTCATTCTGCCATTCGGTCGTAAGATTTGCATATTAGCCTTTTAGTATATATGATACTTGAAGATCTTATAGCAGGAGTGTAACATTTTATTTTCTTGAAATGTCCTGATTGTCCCACAGAAGATTAAAAAGCTTGTTTCAATGAAATGTCTTTGACTTGATTTCACAAACAAAGGTATAATGAAGAGAAGTGAGAATAACAGAATAGCTAACAAAATAATTCCTGTCAAGTACAACAAAAGAACACAATACTAGATATTTTCTAATAAGCTTCCTAATTTCAGAATAACTGAGACAACAGAGAAATGCCTGTGATATTACTTTATTGAACACTAGAGATCCGGTGCACAAATTCGTGCATGGGTGGGGTCTGGCCAGCACACACCGATCAGGGCCAATCGGACCAGACTGGTCAAAGGGGGGAGTAGTGGGCGGTTGGCTGGCCAGTCCCGCCCCTAATTGGAGTGAGGGGGCTGGTTGGGGCAGGGCCAGCCAGGGGGAGGGGCTGTGGGTGGTTGGCCAACCGGCCCTGCTCCCTGGTTGAATTCCCAAACTCCCAGTCAAGGAGACAATTTTCATATTAGCCTTTTATTATATAGAATAGGCAGAATAAAAAACAGAAGCTCAATATTGGTCTGAGACAATATTGCTCAAAAGCCTAACTGGGGTGGAAAGTCAGATCTTAAACAATACATTTAGGAAGAAACTGTAATAAGCATCGGTGTACATTAAAATAAGAAATATAACATTAATATCGCTTAGAAAATAATAGGAACAAAAAAATTACTATCCAAGTGATTCCAAACTATATGTAGTGAAAAAACATAAAAAATATGTTGAAAAATATCATTCTGGCCTAAATATTATAGATACAAACACAGGAGGAGAGATATGAAATCTTGGTATTTATCAAACTCTCTCTACAGTCCAGACATAATGTTACATCTTCATTTGTTCTATACACATTCAACATAGATTTCATAATCTCCACAATCAAGTTCATGAATTCAATTGCACAAGATCTTATATTTAGATTGGATATACAAAAAAAAAAGGGTAAGAATGTGGGGTTTATCTTGCTCTAAAGTCAATTCGCTATATCATGGTAATGTGTTATATTATAGTTGTTACCTGATATAAACTGCTAACTTCATCAGATAATTATAATGGCTATTTTATCTCTAGCACTTAGAATTTATAAAGTGTTTTTAAAGTCATATTTGGCCCTTTCAACAATGAGAAATGTTTAGGAAAGTAATCAGAGGATAAATAACAACCAAAGTAATATGTTTGAATGATATATATTAAAATAAAATATATCCAAGTATTAATTACTAACACTTTTGGAGGACACTAATTCTTTCAGGTCAATTTAATTCATATAGATTGTAGTAAATTCAACTATTTCTCCAAAGTCATTAAAAATAAATATAACTTTTCTTGCTATAATCTAATATTTTAACTACTTAATTGTTTAAATGTGCTTTAAGACCAATGTATTTCAGCCCTGACCTGATAGCTCAATTGGTTAGTGCATCATCTTGTTATAACCAAGCTTGTGAGTTTGATCCCTGATCAGGACACATACAAGAATCAACCAATGAGTGCATACATAATAAGTGGGACAAATCAATGTTTCTCTTCCTTCCTCTCTCTCTAAAAGCAACTAAAAAATAGCAAAAAAAAAAAAATTATTCTAGCCAATTCCCTTAAAGATCTGCCTTCACAGTTATTTCACAAAGACTCTTATTTATAATTCCAGCATCTAATTAGGAGATATAATTTCAAGTGGGGATTAGAGTTGGGGGAAAAGGAGGAGCTATATCTCTAGTGTTTGATCTCCTTAGCAGACTTTCTTATTGTTACTTTGAAATCCCCAATAGCATATACTTATATACATTTAATTATTTGCTCCAGAATACATTGAGTGCTTTTCCCATATCACAATTTAGATTCTGTCTTGTGTTATAAAAGATAAAATAGAGTCATAGTGCAGAAGGCAAATAATTACTGAATAGATTTAAAAGAATCTATAAGCATAATTTTAAAAGAAAATATATATTTAAATGAGATTAGAAATATTTTTGAGCTTATTTTTAATATTATAGAATATTATTTATTAATACAAAATTGGTTAACAGAAATCCTTCCTGAAAATATACTAAAGAAACTTACACTTTCAATGATGCTTTTTTATATCAGCCAAAGATTCAGTAGAATAAATTTTATGCATTATTGTTTACATTAAGAATATTTTACTTTAAAAATATGCTGATAAAATTATAGTTAACAAATAGTACTTACATGGTTTACTTACCATTTCAAGCATAATGAGTACAATGGGAAATTGGGGGGAGGGGCATCTCATTACTTTTTACATAAGATATTAAAAACACTTTCAATTTAGTTTTAAACAGACAGCAACACTTATTGAAACCATCATCATGTTTTAAGGCATGTGATAATAGAATGCATGATCTGAAGAGAACTCTATACTATTTTTATTTTGGAATATAAATGAAGATATAGATATATCCTGTCAGATAGGTAATAAATGTTACCCAGAGGCCATGGACTTTTGTTAAGTAATCTAAGTTTTTAACTGACCACTCTTACGTAAATCCTTTATCAACTAATTAACCCAAGATATATTTTGATTAATACTGGAAAAAATATAACACTTGTATTTCTTCTATGGACCCAATGCTCTACAGAATTCAACATATATTATTGATTTTTACTTTCATATAATCCATTTGCAAAGATTTCTGAGCACTAATGTACCCCACCAAAAAAAATCTTTTTCCATAAGAGACAGTGTAGTTTCAGCCTTTTAAATAAGATTCTGAATTATAACATTAGCATAAGTTCAAAAATATTGCATGAATGCATTGTGAGAAAATGGGGCATTGCAGAGAATTTAAAATATGGCAGATTATTAATATACTAGTGACCTGGTGCAAAGATTCGTGCACATTGAAAGGAAATTAATTAGAAGGTGGCTGGTGGGGCGGGACTGGACGGACGGGCCAGACACGCCCTGGAGCCAACCTCCTTCAATCCCACCCCAGTGTCTGTGGAGTGAGCGGGATCCCTCCGGCAGGTGGGGATCCCTCAGCCTGGACTGAGGGGATTGGGCTGAAACTGGCTCTCTGACATCCCCTGAGGGGTCCTGGAGTGAAAGAAGGCACTCTGCAAAGTTGCTGTTGTACAGGGTGTGGAACAAAAATGCAAGTGTGCAGTAAACCAGATTCCAGGCCGACAGTGCCCCAGCAACAACATAACCCAAGGCCAAAGGTGGAATTGCACAGCCCCGCGAGGAATCGGGCTCCCTTCTCTCTGGTTTTAGGGTGCGTCACCCAAGAACGGCTGCTGCCAAGTCACTGCAGCTTGGCAGATCCTGTGTTCAGTGTCTGCCCCCTGGTGGTCAGTGAGCATTATAGCGACCGGTCAGATGGTCGGACACTTAGCATATTAGCCTTTTATATATAGAGATTTCTCAGTTAAGCACTTATTGCTTTAAATAAGGCTGATAAGAACTTTGATAAGAACTTTAACCCTGGCAAAATTTTTAGTACCAAAAGGATACTAATTTCATTTAACTAGTCAAAATGGAAACCAATCACATTGAGACAAAAGATAATAGGGTTTATTATAGAAATATGATGGATATACTAATGGGGTTTAAATATATGTAATTAAAATTCATTTCTTTATTCTTTATTTTCTTATAAAAGTTACAGAAGGAATTCTGACAGTGCATTGAAATATTATATAGAACAGTGGAGGCCTATTATTGCCAGCAACATGAATATAAAGACTTCACAAGAAGAGTTTGTCAGGAACAGTATCTGATAACAATACATTGATCTCTGTAACTAACCCTACTTTTCAAAGTAAACCTACTTTTCAAAGTAAAGAGGTCTTAAGAGCATTCTTCCAAATAGTAGCAACAAGAACAAAACAACTCCTTACTTTTTCATAAACATGCACTAGATAAACAGATCTAATAGATGCAGCTTCCCTTTCTTAAAAAATTATGCTGTTGATAGTGAATGAAGAAGTAGGTTTCTGCCTTTTTAAAATTATAAGCAAAAGTAAATAACAAAAAGTGGATAATAAATTGCTAAATTCATAAGCACTAAGAATTCGAGTAAATACATTCAAGTTAGAAAGCATACATACATTCAATTAAAAGAGTAGACAAGAGCAAAATGAGACTAAGATCACCATAAAGAACATGGGTTCAACTTTAGATGTTAATTAGCATCAAAAGTCCTCATGTAGATGTTTCCTTCTACTATAGACGTACCTATTTAGAAATTTGAGAACTCTCAATAATTTCCATTCTGTCTACAGTAGTAAATTACAAAAAAAAAAATAGATTTAATGGCCATTATCTCATCTTATGGTAATAATTTTTCACTCTTATTATTGCATTTCATGTATACATTCCTAAGAAATATCATTAACTATTATTTGTTTCTAATTTTTATATAACTGTATCCATTATTTCACACCTTACTTTTTAAACTGTTTTTTTAAGCTTTAGTCCATTAATTCTGTTTATTGTACCAAAAATTATTTTACTTTTACTTTTGATGGATGTTTGGTCCTACCAATTTGGGGCTATAAAGAGTAATGATGCCATGGCCATGTTTATATATCCCCTGGTACACATGTACATAAGATTTTCTAGGGAATATATGTATAAATGGAATTTCTGGGTCCAACAGTATTCTTTTCTATACTTACCTGCAAAAACACTAGAAACATTCTTGCTTTCTTTAACAGTTGCCTCAGATTTATCCTGATTTTCACTTTGACCAGGAAATGAAACAGATACCCTATCAAGGATCCTTTTCAGGATATAAGAGCTTGAGAAAATAAAATTGGATAGTTCAGGCTTCACGTTACCTTGTCCCACCTGATAACTAGAAACCAGCAAGTTGATAAGAGTGTTGAGGAGTTTTTAACTATTGTGAGGACAGAGCAGAGAAATTATCTTTTCCTAAAAATAAAAACCATAGATTTATATTGATATTTTCAGTATATCTTTAATTTACTAAGTCTCATTTGCTTTGCTGTTATAACAGAATTCCCAGTCCAATTTCTGAGAATATAATTGTAGAGCCCTACTCCCTGGGTTCAAATTCAAGCTCCACTATGGGACTACACTACATTGTTTGGTATAGATTTCTTAACATATTTCAAAGTGTCTTTGTTACAGAATAGAAACAAAAAGAGTCCCTCAAATATTCTAATAGATATAAATCTCAATATAATAATAACATTGTAATTAACAAATAATAATTTACATGAGAAGGAAATGCTGTTGAATTTAGTAGTTATTGATAATTCTCAGACTCTCTTGGAACAAAGTCCTAGAAGGCAAGATTCTAAAATGAATAATAATGAATCCAGGGCAAAAAGGAAAGTGGTGAAACAATCTATTTTTTTTTTTTTTTTTGCTTAATTCATTTCTGAACTCTAAATCACACAGGCTTCAATTATTCAGTACTATATGGGTTAACATTTTGAAATGAAAAATTTGCCTCTCAATGTGAAACCTGCATTTCATCATAAAGTTTAGAAGGTAATGTCTTTAGCTCAGCTACTCTCCAGGGAAGCCAGTTCTCTATTTGTACTGTCTGCTGGCACACATTAGAGAGAGATTTAGAAAAAACTGCATCTTCTCTATGAAAACATGGCAGAATATCAAAGGGTTGAAGTAGTGCAGTTTCTCCTAAAGCACTGAATGTTCCATAGTAACCATTTTGCTGGAAATTGAAATATTTTATATAGAACATCTGAGGTTTATGCATTCTCATTATAAAATTTGAAACACCAATTTGAAAGAACATATGCAGCCCTATGTTCATAGAAGCATTATTTACAATAGCCAAAATCTGGAACAGCCCAAGTGCCAATCAGAAATGAGTGGATAAAAAAGCTGTGGTACATTTACACCATGGAATACTATGAAGCACTAAAAAAGAAGGATCTCTTATCCTTTGAGACAGTATGAATGGACATGAAGACCTGAAGATAATTACGCTAAGTGAAATGAGCCAGTCATTGAAAGACAAATATTGTATTGATCTCAATTATATGTGGAATGTAATGAACAAAATAACTGATAAACGAAATAGAAACAGAAGCATGGATATATGAAATAGACTGACAGCTGTCAGAGGGGGCTGGATGAAAGAAGGTGAGGGATTAACTAAAGAACATATATGCATAACCAAAGACACAGATAAGAGTGTGGTGATGGCCAGAGGGAAGGGGAGTGTGGAGGGAGGAACATGGGGATATCTGTAATAGTGTAAACAATAAAAATAAAGTCAAACAAAATGAAACAAAACAAAACAACTTGATACATGTTCTTAAGATAAAAGTTACCGAAACATAATTGAAGTGATTTCAACAGCAGTAAAATATTTAAAAAACATGAACATAATGTTATAAAATAAAACATTAAATCAAAAAGTATAAGAAGCTTTAAAATTCTTGACATGAGGTAGTAACACTTTAATTGAAATATGGAATAATCAAAGCAAACTATTTTCTTAATTTTAACTAAAACTTTGCATCCTTTAAGCTATTAAGATTTATGACTATTACATTAAAAAGTAATGCCTTGTATGCACAGTTATACTGTGTCTTTTGAGCTAACTATATTAACATTATTTTACTAAATGAGATATAAGAAACATATTTTATTAATTTTATTATTTGTAGATATCTTAAAAAATATTTATTTCATTTTATTTATTTTTCATCCATGTAGCCTTTATTTACCTTACTTCCACCCTCTTCTGGAGAGCCTAGTGACAATGGGAGGTGTCTAGGCCCCCTTACAGGGCTAGGATTCTGTGCCTAAGCTTGTAGTTGTAACATCATTTTATTGATGTTTTGGCTCATCTAGTGCCCGGAACACTTAAGTCAGAGGTAATTGAGTAGAATTAGATTAACTAGGTAAAAAGATCCAGTCCAATTAGCTAACAGATATCAATAGGTGTGGCAACCACAAATAAAATATGTTGCAGTGGGAGCTATTGAGGTTCACAGAAATAACTGACCCAGTCAATTGGGAAGAGGGAAATGATCAATTATTGTTTATAGGATGTCAGTCTCAGGCCTACTAGGCAAAATTATGTTTAGCATCATGTCCCCTATTAGATGCATGCAACAATATTGCAAATACTGAGGCCTATGAAAGAGCCCTCAAGTGATGTTTTGATGGAATAATGGATTGGCTATTTCGAAAAGTACTAAAGTTAAAGAAGTCTTTTCTTGAAGTCTAGTGTAAAAAGCAAAAGACTCTTCAAGTGATAACACAAATAATTCCTTTAAATATGATGCAGATATAACAATTTTGGGACAATCTGAGGCTTCCAAATAAAAAGAGACATAAAATAAAAAGCACATACCCAGCAATCAAATTAGTGTTGTGAGATTGTGCCAGGGACTGAGAGAAGGAAGGCCACAGTTTCTGGGGTCCTTGCAGGGATAGAGGAATTATTAAAGGAAAAACAACTTTTGTGAGGGGAAGGAAGAAATAGTATAACAGAAGGCTCGTTATGTAAAGCTCATTATAGTGGGGGAGACAAAAAAAAAACACTTGAAAGAACCAAAGGGAAAGAAGGGGCAAGAATTAGAGTGAGAATGTCTTAGATTTGAAGGAAAAAGAAGTATTGCAGAAAGACAGGTGGTCTTTAAATGACTGAATAACTTCAGTTAAGATACATTGAAGTTGTTGAAGGTCCTGCTTGAAATTTGATTGGGAAAAGCATATTTTTTGGGGGGGCGGGGGGCTTCTATATGCCAGTTAAAGAAAGCAGGCCATATTAAAATGAGGGGATTCTGGGTCCATGGGATTGATGGGCTCTTCAAGGATGGAAAACATGGGGAGGTTCCAAGATCCCCAAAGTGGCCATTGTAGTTCTAAATTATCCACGGTAAAATGTTTGCTATGATCAAGGTATAAAACAGAATGAATGCCATAGTAGTGAAACATACACTCTCCTGGAGGGTGGAAGGAGGGTGGCTCAATAATTAAGAGTGACTGTAATAGAACATCAAAGAGAGAAAAGATCCAGATAAGAAAAAGCAATTCCATCTATAGTCTCCATCTGGCTCTCTTGCAATCCTTACTAAAAAGCTGAAAGACCTGCCTTGAGCAATCCTTGGAAAAAGGAGTAAGAAAAGTGGAGAGGCCTCACAAGAAAGCTGGGTACTCCTGCTTCAGAGTTGGGGAGTAAATCCTCACTTGAAAAGGGTCAAGAACACTTCTGTCCAGGAAATTCTCTCTTAACTAGAAAAGAGCCAGGAAGGGTCCTCCTGCTCAAAAGAAAGAATCAGTGATTAAAACTCCCCTCAAAAGAACCAAGGATAAATTCATCCAGGAAGATTCTCAGTCGATATGAAAGAGCCAGAAAAGTCCTTTTTACAAACAGGAAAGAACCAGAAAATCTCCTGATCAGACAGAAAAGAAGCAGGAAAAGTCCTATTAATAGAATTAAAGGAACTCCCTGGCATGCTATACAGGCAAATGTCCACAGCACCGGATTAAGAATCCTGACTTATCACCATGGATCTCCGATTTCCCATCTGAGAAGAACAAAAAGGGCCCAAGAAGCCAACATGAATACTTGAGTAACCACAACAGGGTCTGAGGGCTGTCAGCACTCTGGCCAAGCCATGCTACCATAAACTGTGAAATTAAAAAAAAAAATCTGAACTTAGGTGGAGGGAGTGTTTATTGAGAGTATTCACTGCTATAGGAAAAATGCTCAAATCTCAGAAATCCACAAGCATCTCAAAAGCCAACAGAATAAGTTTTTGTTTTGTTTTGTTGTTTAAATGGGGTAAAGGAAAAGCAAGCAGAGAGAGACAAGCAGAATCTTCTCAGGGGCAGCAGGACAAACAACAAAAAATGATCACTGGGATGTGATCAAAGGGTCTCCTTGTGTTGAACTGATTCCCAGAAGAAGCTAATGAAAGGGGCACTTTCTATTTTTTTTAGAGCTTGCTCAGGCTTGGGAGAACAGAGTTCAGGGGACAGTAAGAAGGACAGAAGCCTTACTAAAGTTTAGACAAGACAAAATAGAAGGTAAGAAAGGGTCAGCTATGAGCATTTAGTCAGTCTCTATTTTTGTTTTTTTGTAAGTTTTTCAGTTCGGTCAACAGTGCCACAACACCCACAGTGTGTGTAATTACCGTGGCTACCACAGTGATTAATAGTTGTGGAAAGTTGATTTCCCTTCAACTTGCTGTACACGGGTCCTCCAGCACAGTAAATCAAGTGTGATGAATGTATCAATTGCCAGTGTTCCACTTACCTCAAGCAAGGAGGTCATTAATGTGTCATGAAATGTGTGGCAATCCAACCTCAAAATCCCATCTCTAGGGTCCATTTCCTGGAGCACTCCCTGGTACCAATGGCTTTCTCAGTCAGGGTACCAGCAAAAATCATGAACATATATGAACATGTATAACATACAACTAGAATGTGTTATTCTAATCCAGGGCTATTTCTAGAGGTATGGGGAAATTTCAGGATAAAACACAACAATGTGTATGGTGGCAAACAAAATCTTACAACATTCAAAAACTGTAACCATCTCTAGACATGAAGGTCCAAAGAGAGTGGGAGCACAGAGTTATGAATGTTAACATTCAGACCACAGACTGGATGTTAACAGGGATCATTAGAGGGGACATACCTGTCCATTCTATTATATTTTTTATTTCAAAGCACTGTATATTGCAAATATCAGTACATTTCAATATTAAATAGAATGTTTAACTGTTCAATACTAAACAATACTATTAACTAGATTTCAATATTTCTTCAGGCAAAATTTACATGCACTGAAATAAACTAAACTTAAGTATATCATTCAACAGATTTTTACAAATATCTACAATGTTAACTCAAAGTCTGATCAAGACATAAATTAACATTATCCTCATCTAAGGAGTACGTTAATCCCATATAATAAAAGGGTGATATGCAAATTGATGCGCAAGGTAGAACGACTGGGAATGAAAGGTCGCTATGAACCACACTGACCACCAGGGGGCAGACGCTCAGTGCACTTCCACAGAGGGAGCACCACTCAGTCAGAAGCAGGCTCATGGCTGGCCAGCACAGAGGTGGTGGCGGTAGCCTCTCCCACCTCCGTGGCAGCCTCTCCCACCTCCGTGGCAGCACTAAGGATGTCCAACTAATGGCTTAGGCCCACTTCCCTGTTCTCTGGGGAGTGGGTCTAAGCCAGTGGTCGGCAAACTGCGGCTCACGAGCCACATGCGGCTCTTTGGCCCCTTGAGTGTGACTCTTCCACAAAATACCAACTTCTGCACATGGGCCACGAAGTTTCAATCGCACTGTACATG
>NW_005370992.1:1105704-1111872 GCF_000412655.1 Myotis brandtii
CGAGTGCATGAATTTTTGTGCATGGGGCTTCTCGTTGTTAGATAAAAGAAGTAGTATTTTACAGAAATAGTAATTAAAAGTGGAAATGTTATTGAGTGAAAAACAACAAAATAAAGGCAACTTTGGAAAAGTTTATAGCTCAAGCATCTTAATACAACAATAATAGCAAGCATAAAAAGTTATAGATATATAATATTTTTACTTTATTAAAATTCAGAGAATTTCTAGTATTTATCAACTATTCTTTGATGTTACTATAGCATGACCTTTTCAGGACAGATGGGCATAGAGAGAGAAAACAACTAAAGAGCATGTAGGACCTCAGTAAATAAGCTTTTCTAAAACTTGGTTGTTTGTTTCCATTTAATGACAGTAAAATATGATAGCTTGAAGAGAGATATAAAATAGAATTACAATCACTTAAAACAAATTCATCACTGCCCCTGGGTGGTAAAGCAGAGTATGTTTTATTTTTGTTCTTTCTCCTTTTCTCTCTTCTCTAAATTAGTAACTTCCTAATTAAGAGAAATGGACAGTGTTGCTTCTAGACTGACTAGCTTCATATATTGTTAATATTCAAGTAAACACACTTTGGATAAACAATAATGAAATGTTAAAATAAAGAAAAATATTAGCAAGATTTTTTTCCAATTATAATTAGAGACCAAAGATCTAGCCAATTTAATGTTTTTCAAATGGAACTGATGTTGAAGAAATACCATGCAAACATCTTCGTTTATCTCTGTTCTTTTTTGAAGGGTAAAATTTTGATAATTCATCATAAAATTTGCTTTTACTTGTATATTCATGAAATTGAGAAAACATCAGTTTCCATTATCTAGAAAATGTTTAATTATTCACCACAAATCTGCTATTGATGTAGGTTAGGCAGTGGGGAAGATACAATTTTTACTCAAATAAAAACAATTTGCACATCCATACCTGCTCTTACTTCCCACCAGCATTTATATTGTTAGGGTTGCCATAACAAGGTACCACAGACTTGGTGGTTTAAACAATGGATTTTATTTTTTTTTACAGTCCTGGTGGCTAGAAGTCCATGATTAAGATGTAAACAGGGTAACTTTCTTCTGAGGCCTTTCTGTTTGACTTACAGCTGTCTGTTGTCAACCTATGTCCACAAATGATCTTTCTTCTATAACTCTCTGTGTCTAAATTTCCTCTTCTTATAAGGACACTGGTCACCCTTAATGCCTCACATTAATTACCTCATTTTGACTTAATTACTTCTTTAAAAACCATCTCTTCACATATAGTCATATTCTGAGACACTGGGGGTTAGGACTTCAACATATAGATTTTAGGGGAACACAGTTCAGTGCCAACAGCATTCATTGTCATATAAATCCTATACAATTCACATGCCAACAATAAATTTAAAAATGCCTAAAAATTAGTATTGCTGTAGCTACGAAATTTCTATTATCACCCATATGTCTCCTGAGACTACCCTGTGCACATGCTTTGGGAAAAATGTGTGCACATACACACATAAAATATTCCCAGTCATTATCAAATCATTCTCTTTCTCAAACTGTCTTTTAAGTTTTTTTCACTGAATGTGACAAAATAGTATTGTTACCACTCAACAAAAACATGATCAAGAGGTTAGTAATTAAAATGACACCAAGTAAATGATTAGCAGAGATAATTGGAGAATGTGTAATAATTTTGATAATTCATCATAAAATTTGCTTTTACTTGTATATTCATGAAATTGAGAAAACATCAGTTTCCATTATCTAGAAAATGTTTAATTATTCACCACAAACTGAATGTACAAATAGCTTACAAGTTATACATCATCAATAATGTGGAAAAAGCAAAATCTCTGAGATATTAAATAGAAAACAAACATATATACCCTCTCTTTACTTCTTTGAGTTTTATGGAAAGAATAATTAGACTATGCCTCAGTTCTCCATAGAATAAAACTATATGTTCTCAAAGGCATATGGTTGGAGTAATTTTATGCTAAATTTGGAAGCAGTACAAATCTCTGAAAACATTGGACCAAGAAAATTGGATATGGTTTAACAAGCAGAGAAGACCCAAAGGCATTATTTACAGAATTCCTTGGTATGTAAACTACTTAAGTATTTGGCAATGATCAAATATATTTAAAAATAATTTTGCCTGTTTAAAAGAGTAGAGTATGCATAGATGAGGGAATCAGTGGATAATATTGTAATAACTATGGTGCCAAAAGGCACTTGGAATATTGGGGGAACCATTTTATAAAGTATATGATTGTCTAACTCTAACCACTATGCTGTACACCTGAAATCAATACAAAATAGTATTGATGAGAAAGAATCATTGATCAGCTGCCTCCTGCATGTCCCCTATTGGGGATGGAGCCTGCAACCCGGGCATGTGCTCTGACCAGAAATCGAACCCATGGCATTCTGGTGCATAGGTCAATGCTCAACCACTGTGCCACACTGGCTGGGCACAAAATAATATTGAATGTAACAATAAATAATATTGAATTAAACAAGTAAATTAAAAAATAAATTAATAAGTAAAACAAAAAAGAGTAAACTAAGTAAATCTACTCTCAAAGGTTTTATCTGAACAGAGAGGAGTATCTACAAGGAATCTTAAAGACAATCTCCAACTCTTTTGAAATAAATTCATGATTTCACATAGTAGAGTTTATGTATAGTTTTATCAAGCTTTGAAAAATAACAATATTAAGTTAAATTTTCTTTCTTATTCTATGCTCCAAAGTTGTGTTTCACAGAGATATTCTCAAAATTATATCTTCCTCAATGCCACCTGTTATTTTCTCAATTAATTATAAAGTAAGAGTACATAGTGCATACGAAATCTCAGCTATCTATATCTAACCTTTTATACAGTATTTACAATCTCTATTGTTTGGAACAAAGGAACAAATAATTCCATTATATCTTTTTTTCAAATTTTGTGAGAATTACATTTTATTATTATATACAATTATAGTTCTAAAATAAATGGAAATTATATTTGTCTAAGTTCAGTGTTCACTATGCATCTTATATCAAGTCTTTAGTGTAAAACCAATAGATACTTTAAACTTTTAAATGTTCCATTTATCTGCCGAAACCGGTTTGGCTCAGTGGATAGAGCGTCGGCCTGCGGACTGAAAGGTCCCAGGTTCGATTCCGGTCAAGGGCATGTACCTGGGTTGCGGGCACATCCCCAGTAGGAGATGTGCAGGAGGCAGCTGATCGATGTTCCTCTCTCATCGATGTTTCTAACTATCTCTCTCCCTTCCTCTCTGTAAAAAATCAATAAAATATATTTTTAAAAAAATGTTCCATTTACCATATACTAGGGGCCCAGTGCATGAATTCATGCACCTTGAAAGGAACTGTGGGTAGCGAGGCTGCGGTGGGCACAGGGGCGGGTCTCGGCCCATCCTTCACACCCCCGCCCGGCCCCTCCCACCATGGCCCCCTGTTCCCTGTCTGCTGGCAGCCCCGCTCCTGCCGCTGCCGCTCCCATGCACTGACAGTGCTGATCCCCACTTGCACCCGCTGACAGTGCGGAGTAATTAGGGCTGGCGCCAGCAGTGAGTGTGAGTGGGGCCGGTGCTGGCCGCAGGTGCAAGCTCTGGGCAGGACCGCGGTGCACAGGAGCAAAGAATTTTTAGTAACCACCAGAGGCTCGCCCTGATGACAGCGACCAGCGCCCTGCCTTGGTCTGGTGCTCCTGCTCACCTGCTCCACCATCCCACAAGAGGGTAAAAGGGGGATAAATGGTATTGGAAGGAGGCTTGACTTGGGTGGTGAACACACAATACAATATACAGATGATATATTATAGAATTGCACATTGGAACCTATATAATTTATTAGCCAATGTCACCCAATAAATTCAATTTATATATATATATACACACACACACACACACACACACACACACACACACACACATATATATATATATAATGTATACACAATAGAGGATATTTAAGTATACCTTTTAAAAAACTAATGAAATTTTTTTACTATTTTGTCATTTAGTACACCTTTTAATTAATGTGATATACATTATGCTGAAATAAATGATTAAATATTTTATTTTGAGTTGTGAACTATTAATTAGAATGTTAAAATGCATGAAGGTAAATTTAATATCAGTAAGGATTATAATCAAGTTTTATTTTCAGTTTGTTGTTTTTATTGAGGGTTACAATAAAACAAGCTATGGCAATGATTCAAAAGAATGAGTTTTCAAAATGCTCCTCCTTAACATATCAATCAATATATTTGCTCTCTAACTTGGACATTCATGCTTCAAACATATGAAAAGTTTCATATTTAGGAAGAAATATAATTGAAAAAAATCATTTAAGAAAAATCCACCTAAAATCCACATGCAATCAAACACAAGTTTCAAAATATCACTCTGTTTCCATGATACCATTCCCAAGACATGGCACCCAAGGGAAAAGAAGTAGAACTTTCCCATTGTCTGTTCATATGAAACATTGATTTCTCCTTAAAGAGGCCAACATTGTTCATTTATGCCAGGGGTCCTCAAACTACGGCCCGCGGGCCACATGCAAATACAAATATTGTATTTGTTCCCATTTTGTTTTTTTACTTCAAAATAAGATATGTGCAGTGTGCATAGGAATTTGTTCATAGTTTTTTTTTTAAACTATAGTCCGGCCCTCCAACGGTCTGAGGTACAGTGAACTGGCCCCCTGTTTAAAAAGTTTGAGGACCCCTGATTTATGCTATACTAGAGGTTTGTTGTACAAAGTTCATGCACTCAGGGTGGGGGGTGGTCCCTCAGCCTGGCCTGTGCCTTCTCGCATCTGGGAGTCCTCGGGGGATGTCCGATGGCCTAGGCTGTCAGTCAGACATCCTTAGTGCTGCCGCGGAGGCAGGAGAGGCTCCCACCACCACCACTGCATTCGCCAGCCTTCTGGCTAAGCAGCAGTCCCCCCATGGGAGCACACTGACCACCAGGGGGCAGCTCCTGCATTGAGCATCTGCCCCCTGGTGGTCAGTGCACGTCATAGCAACTATTCGTTCCCATTCAGTCAATTTGCATATTAGTCTTTCATTATATAGGATTCCTCTAGGTAGAGACAATGTGGAAAGAACAGTTAAGGCGAGAAACTCTTGACATTGACGTTACCTGGAGGTGTCTCTTATATTAAGGTGCTCTACATTTCAAGAAAGTTTTGACACTTAGTGAACTTAAGTGTCAATTAGAAATTCCACAAGCAGATTATAGAAGACATTTCCATTAAATGGATGTAATTTTCCTGAAATGCTTTTAAACATATTTTGTAGAGTAATACGGTAAGGAATCTTATAGCCACAAATTAAAAGTAAAAGCAGGTGCTAAGACACAGTCAACAAATCAAGCAAGCTTCCATTTATTAATTGGTATTTATCTCTAAATTGTTCTTTACTTGCAGTGTGAAATGACCTAAAACAAACCAACTACATAGTGATAAGATTCTTAACACATTGCGTACCGCTCAGGAGTCTTCTCGTGTTTCGCGCGCCATTTGTTATGGACCTTAGATGTCAACACACTGTCTTGTCCACTGTGGGGTGCGGTTACAGTGTTTTGGCCAGGTTCAAGCCTCGGACTAAGGAAAGGACAGGGTCCTCTCATTGCCATGTGCAAGTCCCAGCTGGAGGGCAGGGCCCTCCCAGCACAATTATAGCCAACGGCTGTGGCTGTAAGCTTGAACCTATGGTCCAAACACGTAGCCCCACGTCCCTTGTGCTAGTGTTTAGGTGCATGTAGTTGAGTAGGGTTGAGACTCACGAGAATGCTGTAAACAACGTGATCATGCCCTTACTTTGCCTCGTGGCATCTGCTATAAAATAAAGACACGGCTTGTGGGCGCTGGCACTGTCTCCTCATCAGGGAGTAGCGTCCCACTGAGACCCAGCTATTATTCTTTTGTCTGTCTTTCCTTAATCCTTTCACCCCCCCACCCCCACTCAGAGACACCCTTGGCCGTGCTGGCGCGGCACAGTCCACATCGAATGAAGCGATCTCATTGGTGGAAACCGTGCAGGTCAATCTACGAAAAACTATATAATTGCACGAACCCATAAAGCATTGCAGTTACATTGTATTTTGGTCATTCGAATAGTCTTCGTCTTCAAGTTCCTGGCGCTTTT
>NW_005370992.1:1112172-1122842 GCF_000412655.1 Myotis brandtii
CGTGGTCCCTTTCCTGTCCACGCCCCCGTGTCGGCGTTGTGACCCCTGGGATCACAGCAGAAAGAAACCGAAAGCAGCTGGTCAGCCCTTCTGAGTCAGCCGAACCTTCAGTGGTTTGCAGGTGTGTGGCCTCCACCCAGGCTGCCCACATCTGGCCCGGGGCTTTCTGACAAGCCAGCGCGGGTGGCGGGGGAAGCATGCAGCTCAGTCGAGAGAGGGCTAGTCCTTGGATGAAGGGACACGTGTGGCCTGCGTGTCAGAGCCCGGAGTGTTGAGGACACTCGTCCATCTGGTGCATTTCTCTGTAAGTGGCGTCATGTGACTGCAGCCCGTGTTCTGCCACAGGGCCAGCCTGGGGTCTGGCAGAGACCCTGCTGGGCCCCGTGGCCCTGGCGCCTCTCTGGCCCCTGGGACAAGGCCGCTTGGCTGGTGCAGGTTTAACGTGCCTTTCTCTCTCTGTTCTGGGCTGGCTCCTGCAGCCCTCAAGCTGGATTTGGAGGAGAAGCTGTTTGGGCAGCATCTGGCCACAGAGGTGATTCTCAAGGCGCTGACTGGCTTCAGGAGCAACGACAATCCTAAGAAACCACTGACTCTTTCCTTGCACGGCTCGGCTGGCACTGGCAAGAATTTTGTGAGCCAAATTGTGGCCGAAAATCTTCATGCAAAAGGCCTGAAGAGTAACTTTGTCCACCTGTTTGTGTCGACTCTGCACTTCCCTCATGAGCAGCACATAAAGCTGTACCAGGCAAGGGAACCCTGCTATCCCGTCCACCTGCCTCTCGTCTGGGCCGCCTGTTTTCTCACTCCAGCCTCTGCTGCTTCTCTGCCCTCGGCAATAGCCCCAGGCCCCGCTGAGTTAACACCTTTCCTACCGCTCACGAGTTTTCTCGTGTTTCGAGCACCATCTGTTAAGGACCGCTCAAGAGTTTCCTCGGTTTTCACGCCCATGGAAAAAGGAGCGAATCTAGATACTTATGTAAATTTTGTTTGGTCCCTCTTCATAGAGGAAAATGTTTTACACAGTACCATACGTTAAAAAAGTACTAGGAACTTTAATTGTTTAATTGTTTTTGTAAATAAAAATGTTATAATTATTAAAAAACAACACCTAAAGTGAATTATGATCTGTAGTTATGATTTAAATAACGTGCAGTTTGCCCAAAAACGTGCGGTCCCTGGCGTATGTCTTAGAGATTTCTATGCGGTATGCAATGTGTTAATTTTAACTTGAGGCATACCTTAGTTTTCATTTGTATAATCTGTCCATTTTTTTTTTAGTCTACTATTAGAATTGTATATGAGACCAAACAGATAAACCAGTCTGGGGCCAAAGAGTTTCAATGACTTTCCAACATGTATGATGCCTAGTGGCTAGATGATGTATAAATCTATTTTATAGACATAAGAATAATGATAATAATCAGTTTCAAGATAGCAAAGAACTATCCAACCAAATAATAAATTGTGCTTACCAAATTTTGGAAATTGAACATGTTTTATATTGTAATTCTTTGAGACGTACTTATTACCCACTTCCTTGCTTTGTTGTGGTCTATACCATGTATCATCTTCTAATATACTATATTAGAGGCCTGGTGCATGGATTCGTTCACCCGTGGGGTCCCTTGGCCTGGCCTGTGGGGATCGGGCCAAAACTGGCTCTCTGACATCCCAAAAGGGGTCCCGGATTGCAAGAAGGCAGTTCTTGGGTGATGCATCCCAGAATAGGGCTCCCTCCTCTCTGGTTCTGTTTGCATCAACTGAGAACTGCAGCTGCCAAGTCACTGCAGCTCGGCAGCTCCTGCATTGAGTGTCTGCCTCCCAGTGGTCAGTGAACATCATAGCTACAGGTCGGATGGTCAAACAATCGGATGGTCGCTTAGGCTTTTATATATATAGATGATTTATATTTATTTTGTATATTATTGCTCACCAACTAGCATTTAAGCTACTTGAGGGAAATAATTTTTGTCTCTTTTGTTAATTGCTGTTATATTGCCAGAGTCTAGAATAGTATTTGGCACAAAACAGGCATTTACACTCTATGCATATAATTAAGTGGATGTGAAGATGCAGAAAAACACACACATACACAAACTATTCAACTTTTTTAACCTATTATCTCATGTATAAGACTCTGATTAGAGACTAGGTTTATTGGCTTTTGCAGGTCAGAAATAAAGTCTGATTTGAAGAATTTTCAAGAAACACTGGGATTAATTTTGACAATCTCTAATGCCTCCTGAATTTGTTCTTTATCTGTGGCTAGTTACACAAATAATGTACTAAAGAATATTGTTACCTGCCAATTAACCACATGCCTATAGACTTCATTCTGAATGTTCAAAGGACTGTAGAGGCACTTGATGACATGGCACAGTTATAGACACTAGCAAAGTTACCCCAGACAGATTTGGATCTTAGCTGGATCTGTAGTCCATGCTGTACCACCTTTATTTATTGCAGACTCTGCTCTGTGTCACCAGGAAACTTGAGGCAAGACAATATACAAATCTTTTACTCTTTCTAGATATCAAATGGTTTTATGCCTCAGGTAGTTCTCGAAAACTACAATCAAGGAGTTCATTTAATGAAGGGTGAGTGGAGTTATCAATATCTTTTGGAAAATTCTATTTTCAGGCTGTTTTAAGATTTTATTTTCTTAAGCTGTATCTTCAGAGTATATTTGCAGAGTACCTACCCCATCATAGGTAATATTTATGTATCTCTAAGGCAGCCTTGATAGCTCTTATCTTTTTTTAAAATTTTTTTTAAAAATATATATTTTATTGATTTTTTACAGAGAGGAGGGGAGAGGGATAGAGAGTTAGAAACATTGATGAGATGAGAGAGAAACATTGATCAGCTGCCTCCTGCACACCCGCTACTGGGGATGTGCCCGCAACCAAGATACATGCCCTTGACTGGAATAGAACCTGGGACCCTTCAGCCTGCCGGCCAATGCTCTATCCACTGAGCCAAACCGGTTTGAGCACTCTTATTTTTATTACCTAGTACTAGAGGCCCGGTGCACAAAAATTTGTGCACTGGTGGGGGGGGCAGCTGCCTCCTGCACACCCCCTACTGGGGATGTGCCCGCAACCAAGATACATGCCCTTGACTGGAATCGAACCTGGGACCCTTCAGTCTGCAGGCCAACGCTCTATCCACTGGTCCAAACCAGTTTGAGCGCTCTTATCTTTATTGCCTAGTATATTTTTCATAAGTCAGACTAAATATCTTGGGAATTATGTTCAGGGAGAACATCTAGAACCCTGGGTGCCTCTGGGAATGAAGGGGTCAGATGGATATTTGGAAAGCCTCAGCTTCATCCTTGTGTGCTAAGCCAAATTTACAATGATCACATAGGAGATGGGCATGTGTTTGACTTTTAGAAGATTTCACAAAGCAAAGGAGTAGAAATGTTTTTCATGTTTGATGATGTCAGTGATTACAGTGGATAGGAATAGAGGGCCAATAAAGTATCCTATGAACTGTCAGGAATCTTTCCTGAAATTCTTTAAGGCCTTCAATCTACTAATCAGTAAATACATATATGAGAAGTTATAGAAAACCATGTTCTCTCTCAGAATTTTGCTGGATCTGCTCAGACTTCTACCAGATGAACCTGGCCCCACCCTAACGAAGAAAAGAAACATGACAAAGCCCTGTTCCATTCAAACTGTTTTTGCTAGGTCATTGCAATAACCTCCATAGCTCAGGGACGTGTCCAGCTGTCTGCCTTTTGTGTAAATTGGTCTATTTGATTTGCTTCTTCTTGTGCTCATTTGCCTTGATTCTCACATCTCTCTTTCCTGTATCAGTGACTTGAACTTAGGTGTAAATAATACACCACGGGTTAACTCCAAGGGACATACTGGCAAGCACAGTTTGAAGACAATAAACTTAGAGTTAAGGAGCAAATCATTTGTAGTCTCTCCTGAACTTGAACTGCATCAGAATTCTCCTACTGTCAAGGCATCATGCAGGTTCTTTTTTCCCATTCTCTTTCAGAAGCACGCTTCTCATGCTCTACAAAAGAAAGCATGCCTCTCACTCATCCTGACTTACTACTGTGCATTGCCCTAGGTTGTTAATAAAAGCGCAGGGTGCTAAACAAAGGCAGAGTTTGAAATTAAAATATACTGTTGGTGCACCCTCATTTATCATGGAATCTGAACATATTCTAGGACTTCTTGCCTTTTCCTGTCTTATACATTCGTGTGTGTGTTTGTTAAGGGCAAAATATGACATTAAAAACTAGCTATGTTAACTTGTTTCTGGATACTAGGATTGCAAAGTGGCATAGCAGGAGTGAAGACAAATATTCCTCTTCTTCCTACCAACTATTATTAAAAATTATAACATTTGTAAAAGAGAGTCCCATGATAGTACTATACACAACACCAAAAATAACTATTGAAGAGGGTGGTGGTCTCTGTGCCTTATCTATGTTAGCATAGAAATATTTGAGATTTAAAAAAAACCAGCTGAAAAGTAATACTTCTCTAGTAATAAGTGCATCCTTATTCATTCTTTATTGTTCTATGGGTCAGAACTTTGTGTAGGCTTTTATTTGTCCATATCTTTTTCTGAGTCTCATTTGCATATTTTCCTGATTTGAAGGTGAAGAAAGTACAAAATTTCACATATACTTTCAGCAGATCGACACTACAATTTTGCGCGCACACACACACACACACACACACACACAAATGTTTACAGATATTTCTACTTCTTTGTACAGAGTCACCAAAGCTTGAAATATAAATGAATAAAAACATCAAAATATACTTTAGGTACCCTATTTTCCCCCATTATATTTCCGCTGTTGTCTATGTCAGAATAATCCTACTCCTTTTTCTTTGTGCTCTCAGAAGACACATTTATATTTTCAGCACCCCTAAACTGCAACTTCCCCCTTGTGCTTATACCTGTTCTGTTTGTATATGGTCAGTTTAAACTGACAGCCTGGCTTGGCCTAATACCCAGATATTCAAACAAAAACTAATCTAGGTATTGCTAGAAATGTATTTTTAAAATGTGATTAGCATCTATCTACAATTCCTTGACTTTAAGTAAAGGAGCTTATCCTCAATAATCTGGCAGGCTTGATTCAACCAGTTGAAAGCCCTTAAGAGCAGAGCTGAGGTCTCCCCGAGAGAGATGTGCCCCATGTGGAAGGCAGCATCAGCTCGTGCCCCAAAGTTTCCATCTGCCTTTCCTGAAAACCTGCCCTACAAATGTGAGACTTGTCTAGCCAGCCCCACAGTCACATGAATCAATTATAACTATTACTTTTCTAAGGAATGGCTTAACAAATTATTACAAAAGAGTGCCTTACCACAGAAAATTGTTCTCTCGTGGTTCTTAAAGCCAGAAAACTAAAATCAAGATGTTGACGTGGCTGTACTTTCTCCAGAAGCTCTCTGGAGAACCTGTTTGTGTTCTCTCTGTTTCTGGTGACTGTAGGCACTCCTTGGGGTGTGGCCAGATCACTCTAATCTCTGCCCCCATTGTCCCATCGCCTGCTCCTCCTTCCTGCCTTGGCTGTATATTGGTCTCAAAACTTCCTCTGCCTTGTGGGGTGCGGTTACGGGGTTTTGGCCAGGTTCAAGCCTTGGACTAATGAAAGGACAGGGTCCTCTCATTGCCACGTGCAAGTCCCAGCTGGAGGGCAGGGCCCTCCCAGCACAATTATAGCCAACGGCTGTGGCTGTAAGCTTGAACCTATGGTCCAAACACGTAGCCCCACGTGCCTTGTGCTAGAGTTCAGGTGCATGTAGTTGAGTAGGGTTGGAGCTCACGAGAATGCTGTAAACAACGTGATCACGCCCCTGCTTTGTCTCGTGACATCTGCTATAAAATAAAGATATGGCTTGTGGGCGCTGTCGTTGTCTCATCAGGGAGGCAGCATTCCACCGAGACCCAGCTATTATTCTCTTGTCTGTCTTTTCCTTAATCCTTTCACCCCCCCACTCGGGATCACCCTTGGTCGTGCAGCCACACTGCCTCTCCCCTGTAAGAATACATTTGCTTAGTAAATATAGGGCCCATGAGGATAATCCAGGATAAACTTCTCCTCTAAATGCCCTTAAGAAAAAGCACATCTTCTGCCACATAAAGTAATATTCAAAGTTTCTGAAGATTAGAACATAAAATATATTTTGGCGACCATTTTTTTTTACATACTAAAGTCCACCCTTTTACTCCTCAAGATTCACATCTATCCTACGTGCAAAGATATATATGTATTCTCTAAGATGACAGAAGGTTTTTCTACCATATGCTTCACTTCCTTCTGAGCCCCAACTTAATATATATATATATATATATATATACACATATATATGTATATATATATATATATATATCCCATCTTAACATACCCCAAATTCTCAATCATTATAGCATCAATTCAAACCTAAAATATTATATAAACATCGCAATTTAGAAGTTCCAAATCTCATCATCTAAACCACCTAAATTAGGTATGAGTGTGATGCTAAATATTATCCATCTTGGGGTAAAATTCCTCTCCTTTACTGGACCTGTGAAATTAGAAAACAAATTAAGTGTTCCCAAAATACAATGGTGTACAGGCCTAGTGAAACAGTTTTAGACTTTCTTATTATAGAAGAGAAAAAAGGAAGGTAGAAACAAGGTACCAGGCCCAGCCAGTTGTGAAATCCAGCAGGGCACCTTCCATTAGGTCCAAAGTCTGACTTGAGATTCTGCCCTCAGGTCCTGTGGCTTGCTTCTCCTGGCCTGCAGCCCACTCCTTTATGCCTAACGCTTTGCTTTCAGAGTCATTTTTACTTTGTTCTTGAATGGTACCCCTTGTTTGCGTGTAAGTAGTTTTATTAGCTTGTTCTCTGCCTGGAGGATTTTAGGAGACTAACAAACTTTTGACTTAGCAGTTCCTTCCTCAATTAATCTCTTTCTTCTTACATTTTGCTAAAAGCAGCAACAATAAACCAGGCTGCGTCTTAAACACCGCGGAATCTCCTCAGTTAGGTATTCAAGTTCATCACTTATAAGTTCTGCTCTCCACACAACTACGGGACACCATTCAGCCAAGATTTTTGTCTCTCTATGATAAGGATCACCTTTCTTCCAGTTTCCAATAACTTGCTTTACATCTCCTTCTGAGGTCCCACCAAAACAGCATTTCTGTTCATGTTACCAACATTCTGCTTATGACCACATATGTATTCTCGAAGATGACAGAAGGTTTTTCTACCATATGCTTCACTTCCTTCTGAGCCCCAACTTATTATCCAATTCCAAACCCACTTCCACATTTTTAGGTACTTGTTATATAGCTGCAACCCATTTCTGGTGCCAAAATGTGTATTCGTTTCTCAGGGCCATCATTAAAAGTTACCACAATTGTGCAGCTTGATGCAAGATAAATTTTACCTCTCATAGTTATGACGCAGGAAGTACAAAATCAAGGTACTAGCAAGGCTGTGCTCTCTCCAGAAGTGCTGAGGAGGATTCTGTTCCTATTTTTTCCAGCTTCTGGTGACTATAGATGTTCCTTGGCTTATAGCTGCATCATTCCAGTTTCTGTTTCCAAGGTCACTTTAGCTCCTCCTTTTCTATATGTCCTCACTTCTGTATGTCTGTCTCAAAACTCCCTTTGCCTCTCACTTATAAGGATACATGTAAATACACCAAAGGCCCACCCAGATAATCTAGAATGACTTCCTCCTCTAAAGATGCTTAACTTAATCACATCTTTTGGTAAATGGTAATATTCATTTCAAAATATGGGGTTTCAATTAAATTGATCAGTTTATCAGAAAGAAATATTTTGTGATTAATTACCCTCTTTTGAAATGAACATTTCTTGTTTGTACCAACTCTCTTGGTTCAACATTTTAACCATAGAAACAACTAATTTATCAAAGAAAAAATGAAAAAAAATAAGACCTTGACAATAACTTTCTAAATTTTCATGTCTCAAACCCTATTTCCATTTGGAAGAGACAGAAAAATGAAGATAGATTTCAAAGGCATTATTTGTTCATTTCTTCTTTCCCAAAATTGTCCCTTATTATCCCACAGCTCACTCATGTATGGCTTCTGGCTCACTTAATGCTTGTGTTTAACTGGGCATGTGCAATCGAAACTTTGATATTATACAAAACTTTCTTTTTTGTGGGGATGTGGCAAATATGATGCCTCACAATAAGAGATGAGCATATATTTATTGTTTTTTATTGAAAGGATATTTGTCACTTTTCTTCCAGGGAGTATTTTGAAACACAGTTGAATATCACAGTCATTTTTTGCAGAATAATACAATAGAATTTGTACAGAGTATTGCAAAATAGTTAAATGAAATGTTGAAAGTAAGGCAAGACAAGAATTGAAATGCCATGCCAATTACATGTCCAAAAATAATTCTAAGTGGTTTATTTGCAAGTCACACATCTCCACAAATCTTGCACTGAAATTATTAAGTGCTATACTGAATGCAAATATTACTTTTCTTAGGCAATTGCTCATATATAAGGAAGTAAATATTAAATAACCAATGATATCTAATTTTTGTTATATTTCTTACCTGTGTTTCTTATGAGCCTTACTAAGTAATCTGAAGATGTTTCTTTTATTGTCTGGGTGATTACAGTCATTTAGTTAACACAGTCTTTTTGCTAGACGCATCATTTGCTTAGACATTGTTTAAAGTGACCCTAGGCCATATAAAATATCTAAAAGAAAATACTATTTTTTTTATTTTGAATGGAAAGCATGCTGTATAAAAATCCAAATTACGCTTATAATTTTTTAGTGATCTTCAAAGTATGGTTTGAATCAAGACCTTACATTTGTATGCTTAATAATAACCTGGAATCATAATCATTTCTGACACAGCAGGTTTCTGATAGCTCTGTAAAAAACAGAACATCATTACTTCAGGCAAGGTGACAAGGATAATCATTGTCTATAATTCATGTTTAATACCTGAAGGCCAGGCAGGAATCATTCTGTCCTTGGTCCAAAATTTTTAACCACACTACATCATCTGCCCTCCAGAAAATATTTGTGAGAATTACTAGAGCGAATGGTTCAATGAGACAGTATTAGATTTTGTCAGCCTTTGAAAGTGTTGTAATTCAAAGTAATACTTGAACTACTAACGTGCAATACGTTTTATAGCTTCCTACCAGGACTAACTCTCTTTGGAAGTCTAGAAGTCTGATGAAGTCTTTTTATCTGTACCTTTTGTCAATGAAGTGGCATCTTATAAAAAAGAATTTTGAAGCATTTCGAATATAAAATGCTTAAAACCTAGATTTGAGAATATGTGGGTTTTTGTATGTTTGTTTTCCTTAAGTCCAATTGTTCCTATTATAACTTGTGATACTTTGTCTCAAATGAAATCATTTAAATCAATGAACTTCATTAATAAAGTTAAAAATAAGGAAATCCCCATGTATAATATGATCTTGGGATTGCTTCTTTAACATGTAAATATGATATATATGTTGTTTATGTGTAGTTGTTTCTATCTTTTTAATCTTATTAAAATCTGTTTCATTTTCTTGCCAAGTGCTTTTGTCTCATTCCCTGTTTGAAGAGGATAATTACTGAAAATACCACAAAGACCTGATTCTGGACGTGAGTCACACATAAACAACAATCTTAAAAAATGGTTCCTATCGACAGTATTGTACTGAGATGCAAAATTGTTTCTCTAGGTAATTCTTATAAAATCAATTCGGAGGAGAAAATTTCAAAGTAACTATGTAGCCATGCTGTGTTATTACATTCATTTCAGCTAAGAATACAATGTATAATTACATACTTTTATGATTTAAACCCTTTTATATATGTACTAGAGGCCCGGTGCACAAAAATTTGTGCACTCGGGGGGCGGGGGGAGGGGGGTCCCCCAGCCCGGCCTGTGCCCTCTCGCAGTCTGGGACCCCTCGGGAGATAACGACCTGCTGGCTTAGGCCTGCTCCCGGGTGGCAGAGGGCAGGCCCAATCCCTAAGTGCAGCCCCTGGTCAGGCTCAGAGCAGGGCCGATTGGGGAGTTGGGGCGCCGCCCCGTCATGCACAGAGCAGGGCGGATCGGGAGGTTGCGATGCCACCCTCAGTCACGCTCAGGGTAGGGCCGATTGGGGGGTTGGGGCACCGCCCCCTGTCACACTCAAGGCAGGGTCGATGGGGAGGTTGCGGCGCCACCCCCTGTCACGCACAGAGCAGGGCCGATCAGGGGGTTGGGGCACCACCACTGTCACACTCGGGGCAGGGCCGATGGAGAGGTTATGGCTCTACCCTGTCACACACAGAGCAAGGCCCGTGGAGGGAGGTTGGGGCGCCACCCTCTATCACCCACAGAGCAGGGCCGATCAGGGGGTTGGGGCGCCACCACTGTCACACTCAGGGCAGGGCCGATGGAGAGGTTATGGCTCTACCATGTCACACACAGAGCAGGGCCGATCAGGGGGCTGGGGCGCCACCACTGTCACACTCGGGGCAGGGCCGATGGAGAGGTTATGGCTCTACCATGTCACACACAGAGCAGGGCCGATCAGGGGGCTGGGGAGCTCCCCCCTATCAGGCACAGAGCAGGGCCCGTGGGGGGGGGGCGGGGTTGGGGGGCCGCACCCTGTCACACACAGAGCAGGGCCAATCAGGGGGGTTGGGGC
>NW_005370992.1:1123564-1143972 GCF_000412655.1 Myotis brandtii
GGCAAGTGAGGCGGGGAACGTTGGAGTCTGCAGCAAGCAAGCCTCCCTGCTCGCTTCAGTGCCTGGCTGCTGGCTGCCATCTTGGCTGACAGTTAATTTGCATATACTCACTGATTAGCCAATGAAAAGGGTAGCGGTCGTACGCCAATTACCATGTTTCTCTTTTATTAGTGTAGATAAATGTTGCTTAGATGATGAGTATGGAAATTGCCCAAAATTTTCAGCATGAATGAAATACTCTTCGTATTTGTTTTTATTTTTTTTTTATATAATAACTTCCCTTTTATTCCCTCCCCTTTATGTTGTTTTTTTTTTGTTTGTTTGTTTGTTTTTTTTTCTGGAAATACACAGACATTTTTAATGGAAGCAAAATGGGGGAATGGCATCACAGCCAACAGGGATTGAGCTCAGGCAAGGCAGGGCCTATGCTGTGCAAGGGTCATGGAAGCCACAGCAGCCTGGCAGCAAGAGGGGGGGGGGCCTGGCCATGGTGGGCCTGCGAGGAGCCCAGGCTGCCAGCTTCATCCCTGGAAAGGAGCAGAGGCTCTGGCCCAGCTGGTTCTGTGAAAATCTCGAGAGCTGAGTGAGCCTGCGAGCTGAGTGAGCCTGCGAGCTGGAGGGAGGTGGGCCGGGTGGGAGCTGGAGGTGGGCCTTAATGCTCTCTATTGCCACCTTTTTTTTTTTAAAATTTTTTTCATGTTTTTTTGATTCTTTTATATGATTTCTATCTTTGTTAAACTACTCATTTTTTAAAAGTTTTATTCACCTTAAGAAGAAACTGAATAAAAGTAAATGTCCATAAACTACTCATTTTTAAATGTATTCTTTTACTGATTTCATTGAATTGTCCTTCTCTTTCTTTCTTTCTTTCTTTCTTTCTTTTATTTTTTTTATAAATCTATGCCTTTATAGTCAATTAATATTTGACAAAGGAGACAAAAAACATACAATGGACTAAAGATAGTCTATTATAAATGGTTCTGTTAAATTGGACAGACATGTGCAAAATAATGAAACTAGACCACCTTCTTGCACCACACAAAAGAATAAACTCAAAATAGATCAAAGACTTAAATGTTAGACTTGAAACCATAAAAAGCCTAGAAGCAAATATAGGCAGTAAAATCTCTGACATTTCTCATAACAATATTTTTTTCTGATATATCTCCCCAGGCAAGGAAAACAAAAGGAAGTATAAACAAATGAGACTATATCAAACTGAAGAGTTTTTGCAGAGCAAAGGAAACTATTAACAAAGTGAAAAGACAAGCTACTTGGGTCCTCTATCTTTGCTTCTTGGTGAGCCTGGCTAGAGGTTCATCAATCTTGTTTATCCTTTCAAAGAACCAGCTCTTGGTTTCATTGATTTTATGTATTGTTTTTTTGGTTTCTATGTCATTTATTTCTGCTTTAATCTTTATTATCTCCTTCCTTCTGCTCACTCTGGGGTTTTCTTGTTGCTCTCTTTCTAATTCTTTGAGTTGTAGAGTTAGATGATTTACTACCATTTTTTCTTGTTTTTTGAGGTAGGCCTGTAGAGCTATAAACTTCCCTCTCAGGACTGCTTTCATTGTGTCCCATAGGTTTTGGATTGTTGTGTTTTCATTGTCATTAGTGTCCAGGATGTTTTTAATTTCTTCTTTGATCTCATTGGTAACCCAATCAATATTTAATAACATGCTATTCAGCTTCCAAGTGTTTGAGTATTTTGGGTTGTTTTTATTGTAGTTTATTTCTAACATTATGCCATCGTGGTCTGAGAAGAAGCTTTTTATGATTTCAATCTTCTTGAATTTGGGGAGACTTTGCTTGTGACCCAATATGTGGTCTATTTTTGAATATGTCCCATGAGCACCTGAGAGGAATGTATATTCCATGGCTTTGGGGTGAAGTGTTCTGAAGATGTCAATTAAGTCCATCTGATCTAGTGAGTCATTTAGGATTGCTGTTTCTTTGCTGATTGTTTGTCTAGCGGGCTTATCCAGTGGTGTCAGTGGTGTATTAAAGTCCCCTACTATGATTGTATTGTTGTCGATCTCTCCTTTGATATCTTCCAGGAGTTTTTTTATGAATTTGGGTGCTCCTGCATTGGGTGCATATATGTTTACCAGGGTTATATCTTCTTGTTGTATTGATCCCTTTAGTATTATGAAGTGGCCTTCCTTATCTCTGGTTATGGCCTTCACTTTGAGATGTATTTTGTCCGATATAAGTATTGCTACCCCAGCTTTCTTTTCCTTTCCATTTGCGTGAAAGATATTTTTCCATCCCTTCACTTTCAGTCTGTGTGAGTCCCTTCTAATGAGGTGGGTCTCTTGTAGACAGCAGATGTATGGGTCATGTTTTTTTATCCATTCAGCCACTCGATGTCTTTTGGTTGGAGCATTTAGTCCGTTTACATTTAAAGTTATTATTGAAAGGTACTTGTTTGTAGCCATTTCTTTTTTTGTGTGTGTGGCTGTTTTCTTTCTGAGCTTGTTATTTCTTCTTTTTACACCAGTCCCTTTAGCATTTCTTGCATGGCTGGCTTGGTGGTGATAAACTCCCTTAGCCTTTTTTTGTCTGTGAAGCTTCTTATTTCCCCTTCAATTTTGAATGAAAGCCTTGCTGGATAGAGTATTCTTGGATTCAGTCCTTTGCTTTGCATCACTTTGTAGATTTCTGTCCATTCTTTTCTGGCCTGATGTGTTTCTGTTGAGAAATCATTTGATAATCTAATGGGAGATCCCTTGTATGTAACTTTCCGTCTCTCTCTTGCAGCCTGTAAGATTCTCTCTTTGTCCTGAACATTTGCCATGGTAATTATGATGTGTCTTGGTGTGGGTCTTTTCGGATTCACCTTGTTTGGGACTCTCTGGGCTTGTGTGACTTTTTTCTTCCCCACCTCAGGGAAGTTTTCTGATATTATTTCTTCGAATAGGTTTTCTAATCCATGTTCATCTTTCTGTTGTTCTGGCACCCCTATTATTCGTATGTTGTTTCGTTTCATGTTGTCCCAAAGCTCCCTTAGGCTCTCCTCCTGTCTTTTAATTTTTTTCTCCATTTGCAGTATAGTTTGGGTGTGTTTTGCTTCCTTGTCTTCTAATTCACTAATTCGGTCCTCCGCTTCTCCTAGTCTACTGTTGATACTTTCAATGGAGTTTTTTATGGCAGCTATATCACTCTTCATTTCTTCTTGGGCCTTACTTAAGTTGTTGATTTTTTCATCTGTTTCTTCTAGCTTCTTGCATATGGTATTGAATTTTTCATCTGATTCTTCTAGCTTCTTGCATATGGTATTGAATTTTTCATCTGATTCTTCTAGCTTCTTGCATATGGTATTGAATTTTTCATCTGATTCTTCTAGCTTCTTGCATATGGTATTGAATTTTTCATCTGATTCTTCTAGCTTCTTGCATATGGTATTGAATTTTTCATCTGATTCTTCTAGCTTCTTGCATATGGTATTGAATTTTTCATCTGATTCTTCTAGCTTCTTGCATATGGTATTGATTTTTTCCTCCGACCGGTGCATGTACTCTAGGACCCTTATTCTGAATTCTTTTTCCGTCATGTTGCATGCCTCTGTCTCACTTAGCTGCTTTTCTGGCGAGTCCTCCTTCTCTTTCCTTTGGGGGTTTCTTTGTCTACCCATGTTTGATCTCACTGACATATCTAGTTGTTGAGTCGTTCAGTGGCTGCTCCCTGGGTGGCAGTGGCTCCTCGGGCTGTGGTTGCTCCTTGGGCGGTTGTGGTAGCAGTGGCTCCTCCGTTGATAGCAGGGCCTCTGGTGGGTGCTGTTCACAGCTGTGGTGGCTCTTCTGGCTGGTGGAGGGAGGCTTCACACACAGTAACTGTTCCCCAGACAGAGCGTGTGGAGATCAGGAGGCCGCTGTTGCTTGAATCTGCTGCGTTGATTTAAAGGCACAAAATACAACACAACAAGGCACAACGTACCAGGCACTGAACACGAATGTATTTACGATATCAATAACCCCAAATAAAGGTGGCCACCCGAGCTAAGAGAGTTAGGAGATAAGGAAGAAAGAAGAGAAAAAGGTAGAAGAGAAAAAAGAAAGAAAGAAAAAAGAAAAAAAAAGGAGTGCAAAAATAAAATTGGAAAAAGGGAGGGGAAAAAAGAAGAGGAAAAAGAAAAAAAAAAGTAAGAGAGAAAAGAGAGTGAAGTATAAGAGGGGAAGAGACTATTTATATGAGGGGAAAACTCCTATAGAACCGCCACTAATACCAACAATTTACAGCAGCAGATTCCTGGAGATGAATACAAACTACAAACAACCAATAATATCAAGCGACGCAAGGGAAAACAGAAGCACAGAAATAACCGGGGGGCGGGGGGAGAAAAATAAAAAGAATAAGCAGACTAACCTCACAAACGATCCTAAAAAAACCCCCAATATACTCGTCAATCGAGCAAACAACAATAAACAATAGAGAGAGAAAAGAAGAAGAAGAAGAAAAAAATTTGGATAGTGAAGGAAGATAAGGGAAAGGTGTATAAGGATTTAGAGCAGGGGATTGGACATAGGGTATATAAGTAGGGTGAAATTTTGACAGGGGGTAAAAAGAATAGGGAAGATCTAAACCTGGAGTAGGGTAAGAGAAACAGGACAACAAAAGGGAAAAAGTGGGGAAGAGGGTTTAGCACAGAGGCAAATTGAGGTAGAGAAAAATGTTGCTAAAGGAACGATGAAAATAGAATGGAGGACATTAGTCCCAAAATAAAAAAATAAAAAAAATAAAAGAAAAGAAAATGACACTTTAAAAAATGGTAAAATGGTAGCGGTAATAATACTAGTTAAAAATAAAAATGTAGTAGTTGAAAGGGTAAAATCAGGTGATGGGAAAAAAAAAAAAGAAAAACAATGTTTTCTTAGTTAAAAGGTGAAAAAGTAATTAATTAAAAAAAAAAAAAGTAAAATAAAAATGTGCAGTAATGCAGGTGCTTCAGATCTTCTACTCTTCTTTTTGGCACGCCCGGAATTCAGGAGAATGTTGAATTTCCCTCTGATACACTGTTCCTCCGTGTTGTAAGCCACAGTCCTGATTTTAAGGCAGGCCGTATTGGTTCCCCTTACTGCTGTATTTGTATGTACAGAAGAGTCAGTTCGTGGCTCTGCCTCTGGGTGGCAGTGTGTCTGGATTGACCTCCAAGGCTTTAAGTCCTCTCTGACCAGGAGTTCTCTATTGTACCTGAACCAGCTCCGCCCAGATCTGTTTCACCAGTCGCCACTCTCAGCTCTGTTTTCCAGGCTCCCCAAAAACAATCTTCCCCTACAAGCTCCGCTAGCGACCCCAATTGGGCAATCACATGCACCGGGATCAACAATCAAACTCACAGATTTAAGAGGAAGTGTGTAAACAAGAGCCTGGGAGGCTGTGGGAACTCGCAGGGTTCCACCTTCCAGAACTCCGCGGAGTCTCAGAGCTGGTTTTTTAATCGTTACCCTGCTCTGTCCCCTCTGTCTCTCTTTAAATAAAGACAAAATCTCAAGTGGTAGGAGACAGTGTTATTAAGCCAGCACTAAGCTAGCTTTGTCATTTTGTCTCTTTGCAGAAGTAGTGCCCTCTGCCTTCCTTCCCTTGTATTTTTCAAAAGTTCTTTGACTTGTGGGGTGAATTCTATCCATGTGTAATGAGGGTTTTTCTCATAATTTGCTTTTTTAAAATATATTTTTTATTGATTTCAGAGGCGAAGGGAGAGGGAAAGATAGTAACATCAATGAAGAAAGAATCATTGATCAGCTGCTTCCTACATGCTCCACACTGGGGATCGAGCCCATAACCCAGGCATGTGCCCTGACCGGGAATAGAACCATGACCTCCTGGTTCATAGGTTGACGCTCAAACACTGAGCAGCTGCTCCTCAGTTGGTAGCAGCTCCTCTGGTGGGTGCTGTTCACAGTTGTGGTGACTCCTCTGGCTGGTACGGGGAGGCTTCACACACAGCTGCTGTTCCTCAGACAGAGGGTGTGGTGATCAGGAGGCTGCTTTTCCTTAGTTGGGAGCGGGCTACACAAGCCTCTTTGTATTTTTTTTTAATCAAAATAAATCAAAGAGTATCCTTATCCCCTCAAGATGAAAATATTTGTTCTAAATTGTTGTGCACAGTCTGAGTTAATATTTCTGAGAGATTCTTAAAGTCCTAGAGGAAAACATTATAATTTTAAACTTAGTAATAAGAAAACCTTTGTTGTAGATTGAAAAGTACCACCACTTGCATATATTAAGGGAAGGCATAAGTCAATTGACATATGTAATAGACAATAAATAAGAGGCCTCACTACTTAAAAGTAGCACAGGTTTCCCTGACCGGTTTGGCTCAGTGGATAGAGCATCGGCCTGCGGACTCAAGGGTCCAAGGTTCGATTCCGGTCAAGGGCATGTACTTTGGTTGCGGGCACATCCCCAGTAGGGGGTGTACCGGAGGTAGCTGATCAATGTTTCTCTCTCACTGATGTTTCTAATTTTCTATCCCTCACCCTTCCTCTCTGTAAAAACTCAATAAAATATATTTTATAAAAAAGTAGCACAGGTTATGGCAAATGTAAATTACATTATAAAATTGCAGATAATTTATGAGACTTTATATTTTTTACTTTGTACTTTTTAAGACAAACCCAACATCTCATATTTAAGACTCTTAAACATACAGGTGCAGCGTATATTACCATATTTGATGTAAAATGCAAATTTATTTGACTGAAATTTTAATTATGACAAGATGATTCTTCATATGCATTTAGAAAAAATAAAATAAATAAGCTATCATGAAATGGCTCAGCAGTACTTATATATGCCTTTTTAAAAATTAAAATAACTATTTTCTGATTACCAGTAACAGACTAAAAAATTATCTCAATAAAGAAAGAGTAAAGAATAAAATAAAAACAATTTAAAAAGCCCTTTCCCATATAATACCACTGCCATAAGGTCATATATAGCCAGACTTTGTATCTACATATACATGATTTTTATTGCTAAAAAATAAAATATTTGCTTTCTTAAACATATTCTATATTCAATATCAATATGGACATCTTTGTGGGTTAATACATATCTGAATCACTCTTTTGATATGTCACAAATAATTTATTTATAAATTATGTACCATAATTTATTAGTGTTTTGTTCATATATTTTACTATTCACTGTCTCTCTTTTCAAACAAGTGCAAGTGAAAATTATAAACTACTTTAAAATATATGCCAGGTTTTAGAGGAAAAAAAACTTTGTTAGTCATATAGCAAAAGTGGTTATAATACCTATTGTTTAGTGAGTACATACCTTGCACAAAATTTCTTTTTAGATAATTTCTATGGGTTATGGTTATGTTTCTGTGATTGATCCTATTTTTAATATGAAGAAACTGAGGTACACAAAGTTAACTTTTTGTCTATTTTATTTATTTATTTTTATTTTTTGGTTAATCCTCACCCCAGGATACTTTTCCATTGATTTTCAGAGACAGTGGAAGGTAGGGTGAGAGACAGAGAGGGAAAGATGGATGTGAGAGAGACTCATTGATTGGTTGCCTCCTGCACATGTCCTGACCCGTAGGGGATTGATCCTGAAACAGAGGTACATGCTCTTGACAGGCATCGAACCTGTAACCCTTCAGTCCGAGGGCCAACGCTCTATCCCCTGAGTCAAACTAGCTGGGTGGATTACCTATTATTGCATTGAGTTTCACGTGTAATGGTAAACTAATTTTTCAATATTGAAACTGATACATTCTTTCCCACCAATGAGCAATAGTAGAAATAATGCTCAGCCTCAGTCATAGCCCTATTCATGGCTATCCATGTTTAGTACTTTGATGGGAAGGCCTTAAAATAAGTCATTTTTTTAAAAATATATTTTATTGATTTTTTACAGAGAGGAAGGGAGAGGGATAGAGAGTTAGAAACATCGATGAGAGAGAAACATCGATCAGCTGCCTCCTGCACATCTCCTACTGGGGATGTGCCCGCAACCAAGGTACATGCCCTTGACTGGAATCAAACCTGGGACCTTTCAGTCCGAAGGCCAACGCTCTATCCACTGAGCCAAACCGGTTAGGGCTAAGTCAATTTTCATAATGCTTTTGTGTCAGATAGTTAAATACTGATCTGCTTAAAAAAGGAGTGAATGAAGAGCAAGGGAGTTTGTCTATAAGATGGATCTCTGACCCACCATAGACTCTTGTGTTTAAGCCTTTGTGAGAGAGAAATGGCTCTAAGGATTAACTGAACACAGTATATGGACTAAAATATTGTATCTTCGACGTACAAAAAACTTTGCTTTGAGGCCCAAGCAACAAAGTAGAACCCAAATTAGGGCATAGACGCCTGTTAATCATAGTTTTACCAACACTGCATTGCTGTCATTGAGGACCTCAACACCATAAAGCCGTTTTGATTGATCAGGACTTCAACAAACTAGTATAGCTGAAAGTGTTGGGTACGGGAAAGGAATAACTCAGCTGATGCCCATTAGTAGAAGAAGTGGTCTTGTTCAAAACCTATTACCTGGGTCCCCAAGGACTTTAGAAAATAGTTGGGAGGAGAAAAAGAGTTAGAGGACCTGAATTGGTCAACGAAACTTGAATTATTAATAGAAATGAGTCATCATAAAACAATAGCAAATACAGATTTTCAATACATTGAAATAATCAGTAGAGTGTCCCTGGACAACCCTGAATGGAATTGACTTTTGGTGGAAGTTATTATGTCACAGAGGATATACCCATTTTCTTTTAAAATATCAGCACACTCTTTTCTCAATAAAAATGCCCTGCTTATTGGTATATATATTTGATCCAGCTTATGTCAGGAGAATAAGTTTCCATCTCTGCCTCAACCATTCACTGTATGATCTTGTACTGAAACACATCATTCATTAACTGAAAAATGCAGAAAGAAGTTAAATGTTGCTAATTTGGAGGACAGGTTATCCTCAAGTAAATAGTAATTTATGAGCCTGGAAAAAAGCTCTCATAGACAAGCCAGTGAAAGTTAAAAACTGACTTTGGCATTATGTTAATAGATACCACTTGTCTTAAACCTAATGTACATTGGGGTGATAATAATAATACCCTCCTAATTCACCTGTCGTGATGATTAAATAATGCAGGTAAATCATAGTATCATTCATAAAGCATTTAAAACATGCAAGACACGACTTTATGCACTTTATATATTTTTTCATTTAATCCTTATTAAAAATCTATAAGATATTAACATTTCTACCTTTATTAGTAAAAATGATAACAGTAGGTCTCATAGAGAATTTACATGTAGGCCAAACACTGTTCTAGTAATTTACTACATTTTTATAGAGAGTAGAACCTAAAGCACATAGAAGTGAAACAGTTTTCTGGACATCTCCCATATGTTCATAGAAGAACTAGGCTACTCACCCAGGAAGTCATGTTCTTGTTGCCCATTTAATCATTATTCCATGATACCTTAGGAAAAGTGTTCCACAAATGTTTATTATTATTATTATTATTATTATTATTACTATTATTATTACCATGTGCCAGACACTTTTCTCACATTATTGCTAATCTTCTCATGCACCCCAAAAAAGCCCTGATAAGTTATATAAAATGTCTGGACCACACAGCACAAAAATGTCAGAGCTGTTATTTGCAACTATTTGACCAGCACCAAAGTTCATGCACTCCTCTGTATGTGGGACTATCTTCCCACTAAAGGAAACACTCATATACTAGGCGGCCACTATAGGAAGTGTTGGATGATGGGAGATGTGGAGAGATTGAAATGATGCAGCATGTAATTCTTCCTCCTTGCTTCAGCTAAAATTAATTTGTTTCCTGTGCATGATATATTTATGCATTGTTGTTTTCATAACATTGTATTTGGATAAATAAAAGTATTTCCAAAGAAAAAGTTGACAGCCTTTCTCCTTTGAGGGGAAAGCACATCATTTCCCATGACATTCATGTAATCTATTCTATCATTTTACCTAAATTTCCAACTACTTTCCCTTATCAAAAATGAAATGCCTGTCCAAGTTTTACCTACACCTTCACATTTAGCTCCAATTTCTATTCTTTAGATTAAAATTTGCCTAGATTAAAATAGCAGGACTACTAATTCTGTTAATAATCCTGCCCTTTTGAGATCATTGCATCAGCTTATAATTACTATAGTAAGTGCTTTACATAAAACCATTTAGCAGTTAGAAGACAGCTGGGTGGGTAGACAGATAGGTAGATAGCCAGATATAAGTTAACACACATACATCTGAGTTTAGAAGTCCATAATATAATATCTTCTGTAAAGACATGATGATAACATTACAATAATACTAATTGGTTGCTCCTTCATACCAAGAAAGACTCCCAATGTTTGTTTAACTCTGAAAAATATATGCACATTTACAATTTTAAAAAAATCAACTGGAACTATGCCTATTTTAAATACTTCTTTTTTTTATATCAGCCATTGTGGCACTTAAACTACTTATTTCTCAGAGAACTTTTCCTATTGAAAACAATTGATGAATATCCAAGGACATATTTTGGTAAATCACCTCAAAGGAAAGCACTGGATCCAGCTTTACCAAGTAAAGCAGCGTTTCTATTTGCAAAACTTAGGTGGTAGCCTGAAATTTTTCCACTCATCTTCAATGCATGGCCAACTCTAAGATCTTTATTAAATTCAAAAGACTGAGCCTCTTCACAGAGAATTCCATAAGCCTGTTTGAATTGACAATTGGCTCATTAAACACAGTTGGCTGATACAATAATGAGAGGAAATTTTTTTCAGTATGTGAGATACCTTTCCTAGGCTCCTATAATATGTAGTTAATACAGGTTTTATGTTTGTTTACTTTTCTTATGCTTCCTTCTACTTTGCCTAAAGCCCTTTGGGGTCAATATATCAACTTCCATTAACATGATAATCCAACTACATAAAATTATATCCCTTTAATCAAACCCTATCGGCCTACCTCTTCTACAAGATCTCAGCATAAGTATCACTGGGTGTATGTGTTACTATTAGAAGGCTCCCTGAATATGATTTATGTAAATGAATTCAGTAGTGAAGTTTCAGGTGTTTCTATGTTTGGATCATTTCTCAGAATCCTCTGAATAACTTACAATCTAACATTCTGAGTCATAGAGTTGGCACTGTTTCATTAGCTAGAGTTAGATTCCCTGGCAAACTGCTCACAACCTTTCCTATAACCCACCTATTAAATTAAAAAGCACTATCCTTCAAAGACCTTTCTATAACTGTATTTTCACATTCATTATGCACAACATCTCTCTGAAACCCTTGGCATCAATAAGAAACTCTCAGAACTACTAGACAAAGGCTATTTGAAATATTTATCAGCTCAGTTCTGTCTGTGTGTTCTTCTGGAGACTCACATTTGAAGGAACAGTATGAATGTAAGTCCTTTTTTGGTACTGTCCTTGTTAAATCAACTATAGTTGAAACGTCTCACTCTTTGAGTCATTTGGCCTCAGGATCCCATGTGTAGAATAATGACAATAATCCTTGTTGGTGATAGAATCATTGCTTTTTGTTGTGACATAATTAACAGCTCTAGGCTGTATCTTCATACCTCTCAAAATACAATGTACTAGTCATATAACTACAATTTCCCTGCTTAGAAAATAGTTATTTTTTCAATAAATGTCATTGTTTTTATGTGTCAAGATAATATTGATATTATTTAGAACAGGAGCAGACAGCGAAATAAATTTTCTGGACAAAGAGTGTTAAGTTGTACTTTAGCATATTCTGCTTCTTAATAACTAAAAATCCTTAGAGTACAGTTCATAATCTTAAGTAAGTTATTACCTTTTTCAGACTCAGAGTATATGATTGTGATTGATACAAAATTTAAAATGGGAATATATTGCCAAACATGATTACCCCCTTTCAAATTTGCTTATATGTTATTCGAGATTAGAGACTTACCACAATGTTAGTGTTTTTTACACCCAGGTATCTCCAATTAATGCTAATCTATTCTGATTTATATAATTCCTATAACTATAAACAAGGCTTAAATAGCTACAGATTTCTTCCTATTAAAGAAAAAAATGAGTCTATGCCAAAAACAAAGGGATGCTTATCATCACATATACTGTAAGTGTGAAATAACATAAACATAATTATATTGTCAATAGTACGTATTTATCCTTTGCTTACACATTCTTTCCCTCTTATCTTACTCCATATAATACAATAAAAACAAAGAAATAAAGGATTTAAAAAACAAACAGGTTTTCAGAGGACATCGCAGATTTTAGTATGTTTCATGAAAAAAATATTTTAACTTGGTATGCCATACTTGCAAGAAAAAGTATATCAAACCAAGTAAGCATATTTTAACTTGGTATGCTTTGGTATTACATACTTGCAAGAAAAAGTATATCAAACCAAGTAAGCACTTCCTAAGAGATTAAAATATATCTCTGTAACCATATATGGTAAATTTCTTTTCTCCACATCCAAGGCTTTTGGAGAAATTGGCCATGTTAACTTAAGAAACATTCAAACCTGTGAAGAATTTTTGTGTTTATTTGAGCCAAAGTGTCGACAAATGCCAGGCTGGAAGCAGAATCTCAACAGATTGAGCTAATGCTCCAGAGAACGGCAGTTTTGCACCTTGTTTTACACATTACAGTCAAAGGAGGAGACTTAAGTGGGTTAGATGAAATCCACTGGTGATAGGTTAGGAAGGTAAGAGAAAGCAAAGAGGGGAGTAGGGGGACCTCTGAAATTGGATATACTAGTAAAGTAAAATGATTTACACATACTTATTTTACTTAGGTGGGTGCAGGATAGTTAACAGTCAACAATTAACTCAACAACATGAGGGAATTTGTGGTCTCCACAGAGCAGTGCCTGTGCTTTTAGGGGTCCAGAAAAAAAGAAAATTACTTTGATATTATTTAGCAACGATATGTTATCTTAGATGGAAAAACAAACAAACAGCAACAACAAAACAATAGACAGGATCAGTTAAGGTAAAGATTGACCTTTGTCAGGGAAGATACTGGCCTAGGTTATGACTACCCACCATAAACTGCTTTTTATTTTGAAATGTTTTAATTTCAGACCATCCTTTGTCAGTATGTTAGGTCTCTGAGTTTGCAAGGCCTCCACACAGGCCTTCCCTGAGCTTTCACGTTAGCATCTGGCCCCTTTTCATTCACAGTCGTTACAAATAGTACCTCAATTTGGTGTTATTTTTAGGCTGATTCCAAAATTATGCAAGAGAGCTTGGTGTTCCCATGCATATATATTTTTTCTTCACAGATCTTTGTTTTGACTTACTACAAAAACAAGCCTTGCCGAAGCTTTCAGTTTGGCATCTCAAGAGGGTCCTTGACTCATTAAAATGGTTCCTACAATTTTTATCCTTGTCTTCCCACTAGAAAACATTGCTTAACTCATTATTTCTACAAGAAAAGTATCTGACAGTCAGCAAGCTATAAAGCAAGCAGTATTTTTTTGTCTTCATTCTGCATAGACATCACTAAGGCATCCAGGTTCCCGATTCGATGAGGAGTCAGGCAGCATTCAAAGTCTTTCATCTGAGTTATTATAATAACATGTAGTAGATATTTACTATTTCAGATATTACTTTTACTTATTTAAAATTATCTTACTGAGGAAAAGAAATAAAAACCATGGCTTATCCAAGAATTTTAATTAAAGTGATCTAGGATATATATATATATATATATAGATAGATAGATATAGATATAGATATAGATAGATAGATATATATATCTATCTATCTATATCTATATCTATATAGATATAGATAGATAATAACATTAATTACCTAACATTTACCATCCAGTCTAGCTTTCTTGATCAAATCCATTGTAAAATGATTCTATTTTTTTAATGAGACAATGTTAAACATAGTTCTTCAAGTACACTTTACAGAAAATATATAGATATAATAAATGTTTACTCATTTGGTATTATTCATTATGGTGGTTATTTAAAAATAAATGCAATATATCTCAGTTGGTAATACATATTTATAAATTTTGACACATTTTGAGATAAACAAATATATTGAAGTAATCCTATTATTTATGTATTTCTGACTATAAAGCTCTTGACCCCACAATGTTCAATATTATAAGTTCAAATCTTTTTAAGCATAAATCCAAATCCACTGTCTCTTAAACTATTCATGATTATACCTTTTTACTATTTATTATATGATTATATTAAGGCAATAAAATTATTTACAACCAGGGGTTCAGTGCATGAATTTGTGCACCTTCAAAGGAACTGTGGGCCACAAGGCTGTGTTGGGCACAGGGCGGGTCTCAGCCCATCCTCTGCACCCACACCCGGCCCCTACCGCCACAGCCCCAGGTCCCCTGTCTGCTAGCAGCCCCTCTCCCACCACCACTGCTCCCACGTGCTGACGGCGCCAGCCCCGCATGCATCCACTGACGGTGAGGAGCGATTGGAGCCGGCACCAGCAGTGGGTGTGAGCGGGGCCATTGCGGACAGTGGGTGCAAGAGCGGCTGCTGGCCCCAACTGCCCTTCAGGAGCAGGGTGAGGTGGAGAAGCCCTGAGAGGCAATCGAGGTCGGCAGCCATTGCTCATACTTGCTCACAGCACCAAGTGATTGGAGTCGGCGCCAGGTGCCGGCAGCGGATGCAAGCAGTGGTTCCGGTGCTGGCACCGGGTGAGAGCGGGGCTGGTGCTGGCAGCAGGTGTGAGCGCCTGGTGGGACCGCAGTGTGCGGGTGCAAAGAATTTTCAGTAACCACCAGAGGCTCACCCGATGACAGCGACCGGTGCTCAGCCTTGGTCTGGCACCTCCGTTCACCTGCTCCACCATTCCACCACGGCGATGCCTGCCATGTTCCACGCGTGCCCCCTGGTGGTCAGCACACATCATAGCCACCGGTTGTTGTTGAGTTGTTCTGCCGTTTGGTTTATGTGGATATTAGGGTTTTATATAGAGAGATAATGCACAGAAGTAGAAAATCAGTCTTGAGAAATACTACAAATACATCAAATCTGGAGTTTTCCAGTGGCCATTAATTGCTGTATTTTTTATTAAATTGAATTTAACATTTTGGGGATACTTGATATTTGTCTGTTAGAAACTGAAGTTTCAAGGATGAAAATTTTAATAATTGAGATGTACCATGGTTAGCCATAAGTGGTTTACCAAATTCTTGACCAAAGTTGATGATATTTATTTGGCTTAAGTTCTTTTAACATCCAAAACCTGGGGCAAATACATACATTAATTGATTTGAATGATTTTATGAAATCTATGTGAATCTTGTATGTATATATGCATATGTATCAATATGCAAATATATGCACACAAGATGCAGTGTGCTGAGGGGATGTATTTTAATGAGAGGAAATGTCCAAGGAAGCATAACTTAAAATAGCAGCCTATGACTACAAAAGCTTTTGGTTTATCAAGGACAGAGGAACATGATAAATTAAATGTAAAAAACTGCTTACTCTTAGGCACTAGCTGAATCTTAACTGCATATAGATAACTTCTGGTAAAAGAATAAAGTTCAGTCCTTCATACCACTACTACCAATTAAGTAGTATAAACATTAGAATGAATTTCTAAAATTAACATTTTTCAATTGTACAATCTAATATTCAGTGAGGCATACATATCTTGATGCACTTTCCTAAAATTGCAAGGTTAAGTCCTGATATTTTTTTAAATATGGCTTTATTGACTTTTTAAAGCGAGAGAGATAAAGAGATAGAAACATTGATATTAAAGAAACATCAATTGGCTGCCTCCTGCATGCCCCTCCTGGGGATCGATGCCACAACCTGGGCATGTGCCCTAACCTGGAATCGAACCAGTGACCTCTTGGTTCATGGGTTGATACTCAGCCACTGAGCCACACCAGCTAGGTGAGTCTTGATATTTTAACTTCTTTTTCCTTTTTAACAAGTTGCTCTTTGATTAAATTTTAGAAGGACTTATTTTGAATTTAAGGGAAAACAAACTATTAGTCTGTGTTCTCCCCACCGCCAACAAATATACTGAATCATGTACCAAAGGACTTGTATGCATGCATATAAGCCTAACCAATGACACAGACACCAGGGGGGTGAAGGCATGAGGGGGAGGGGGGGAGGGCAATGGGGGGATAAGGACACATATGTAATACCTTAATCAATATAGAAAAAAATCATTAAAAAAAGATAGCAATACATAAGCTTCTTGCCAGGGACACTTACTCTAAAATGAGTATGTTAGAAACAAATATCTTAACATTTTCAGACATTTTTTATTTGACTTGTCACCACTTGCTTTGCAAGGGCAGGGGCATTTTGTACATGGTAACAGGCAAACGGAGGATGCCAATGTAGACAGAGATATAGGTCATTTGAAAGATTTTTTTTCAAAGAGAAGAGTGATGAGTTACAGTCAAGTGCTTCTGTTTTCACAATGAAAAAATAGTTTTCATTGAGAGTAAGGGAAATCAAAGTCTGGAAGATTTCAGAGCAAAATGTGACATGCAGCGGAATCAGAAAGCAGCCTACTGGGTGAAGGAGCAGGATATCCAGGCAGTTTTGTGTATGCAGTTGAGTTTTATGGGTTTTATTTTATTTTTTGTTTGTTTTTTATTGTTGAAAGTATTACAGATTACCTTTATTATTTCAAATGGCAAATTGTCAGTTTATTTTTCTTATTTTCTCTAGCAATTTCAGATTGTGTCATTCAGATGGGGCAGAGGTTGATAGCTGAGTGCAACTAGAAAATAAGTGTTTATTCGATCCCATATAACAGAGATAGAGACAAAGCAAGGATTTGAGGGTATTTGCTAGAAAATTATTAATAAAGATATATATTTGATTCTAATGGATATAAGGATAGAATTGGAAATTGGAGAAAGGTAGATTAAAAAATTGGTAGATTAAAAAGAAATTGGTGAGGTCATTGGACTGGAGTTCCTTAATTCCAGGTTTAGCTTAAATGTTTCACACATAATAAGTTAATTAATAATTTTGTGTGAATCTCACCAGATAGTTATTGTTGAAGTCTATCCCCTATCTCCTTAGCTGCCATACAAAGACAACCTAGGAAACTCCTTGAGCAAACAAAGCTAACTTTATTAAGCAAGGGAGAGGATTAACTGAGTCCTACTAGTGCAGCGGTTCTCAACCTGTGGGTCGAGACCCCTTTGGGGGTCAAACGACCCTTTCACAGGGGTCGCCTAAGACCATTGGAAAACAAATATATAATTACATATTGTTTTTGTGATTAATCACTATGCTTTAATTATGTTCAATTTGTAACAATGAAATTGGGGGTCACCACTACATGAGGAATTGTATTTAAGGGTTGTGGCATTAGGAAGGTTGAGAACCACTGTACTAGTGTCTCCAAATGGGAAGATTAGGCAAGAGTTCACATAGAATTTTAGAGGCTGCTTTTAGTCATAATTTTACATAAATGTAAATAAGGCTTGATGCGGACGGGGATTGGTCTGAAACTGTAAACAAGCAAGGTGTTGCATTAGGCAATGTTCATGTCTTTCAAAGCCATGAGTCTATGTGAAGGTACAGCACTGTAATTTTATCTTGGGACACAGGAATCTGAAAAAGCCAGTGATAAAATAGTTTGAGCTTAGATAATGTATGTTACATATACATCATTTTAGCCAAAAAATCAATCTCTCTCATAAGTAATCACATTGCTTTTCAAATTATCCTACCTTTCATATTTCTTATTATGCATAACCATCACTTGCATTATAAACTGGTGTTAAAATAGTAAAAGACCATATTGTTTTACTGGGAAAAAGTGCTAGGATCAGTTCAAGAACACAAAATTGATTCAGTGGTCAGCAAACTGTGGCTCAGCAAACCATGGCTCGCGAGCCACATGCGGCTCTTTGGCCCCTTGAGTATGGCTTTTCTACAAAATACTGGCTCTTCCACAAAATACCGACTTCTGCATATGGGCCACAAAGTTTCAATCGCACTGTATGTGCACACCCGCACGTGGTATTTTGTGGAAGAGCCACACTCAAGGGGCCAAAGGGTTGCATGTGGCTCGCGAGCCGCGGTTTGCCGACCACGGAATTACATGAATATAGGAAAAGCTGTTCTCTAGAAGTCATAATAATTGTGTAATGATCTAGGAAGTTGTCCAAACATTATCTTATTTACCATAACTTAAGCATAGTTATGGTAATTCAATGATAGAAAAAATAATTACATTGCCCACAAACTTCCTTTCAAATTTTAATGGTTTATAGAAAAAAATCTGTATATATAGTTCTATGTTTCCATAGCATAGCTATGAGAAAGCACAAATAGATATACATAATGTCAAAAAATTTAAGTTTATCATGAAGAGAAATGGCAACTAAAGTTTCCAAAGTCAGTTTTACTAACAATAAGTCAATGGACATAATCAATCAAGATATTTATACTTGACCTCTATTCAAATTCTGACAAGATGAAATTTAATTCATTCTGCTTTACTTTTTTAAATATATATTTTATTGATTTCAGAGAGGAAGGGAGAGGGAGAGAGAATAGAAACATCAATGATGAGAGAGAATGATTGATGGGCTGCCTCCTGCTTGCCCCACACTGGGAATTGAGCCCACAACCTGGGCATGTGCCCTGACCAGGAATCGAATTGTGACCTCCTGATTCATAGGTCAATGATCAACCACTGAGCCACATTTGCTGGGCTCATTATGCTTTAAAAAGATAGATCAAGATATCTGAACAAGATGGTAGAGTAGGTAAATGCTGTGCCCAACTCCTCCCATGACCACATCAAAATTACAATTAAATTATAGGAAAAAACCACCCCTGAAAAACACTTAAAGACTACCTGAACAGAACTCCTATAACTAAGGATATAAAGAAGAAGCCTTATGGAGACTGGTAGGAAGGGCAGAGCTGTAAAACTGGTTGGTCCCAAAGCCACATATGGCAGGTAAGAATGGATAGGCTTATCTTAGCTGCAGAGTTCTCTCCTGAGGACTGAGGGGGTCCCAAACCCCCATTATGTTCCTCGTCTTGGAGAACCAATGCCAGGAAGAAGAGCCTCCACATCTGGCTATGCAAACTATTGGGGTTCTGTCCAGGTGAGATGAAGGGTTACTGTAGCCCAGGCATCCTCTTATAGAGCCTGTGTACAGACTCATTCACCCACAGAGTCACTTGTTTTGAACTATAGCACAGGGACAGCAGTTCTCAAAGCACCAGGGCCATTCAGACATGCAGGGAGGAACTGAATTGTCTAGCTTCAGGGCAAGAGCTGGAGGGGCAGTTCTCTCCAGGACAGAACTGCTGGCAGGTGCCATTGTTCTTTGTTGAGCCACCTCCACCCCACCCCCACCCCAACAACCAGCAGGCACAGTGGGAAACTAAATATGAGTCTCCATTAACCTTGCTAACACTGCTTGTCCCACCCTGGCGATTCCTTGATAGCTCACCAAATTCAGTGAGGGTACCAGCCTGAACCTCTTTAGCAGTGGTTCCACACAAGCCGCTGGCCTTGGCCTGTGCTGTGAACTTCCTTAAAATCTCTTAAAGATCTAAACAAGCAATGGCTGGCCCCAGTGTGTCCTGTACTTTTTGCTACCTGGCCTCAAATTTGACAGTAGATGCAGCCAGCCTTGGTTGGCAGCATGGCCTCTCCCAGATGACGCTAAGCCTAGCAGAGGCAGCTACCATTTCAGATAACTTTGTAGCTCCTACCAGGTGGCCCTGGGCCAGCTGAACTTGGCCTGCACTGAAGCCCTCTCAAGAGACCCCAGAAACAACATGCCCAGTGGTCAGCTTCCGACCACAACAGAGCAGCACCAAATTAGCTCCACAAATGACATATCCAATCAATGGACTCTGCAGGTACCAGAGCCCAGCTAAAGTAAACCTCATTCTGTGGGATCTGCCCCTGCACAGCAGCTCATCTATAGTAGTCACAGTCAGTCCTCACAGAAAGCCTGAGGGTCAATCCAACCTCTGACATGTCAACAGCAATCAAGGCTCAAGGACAATAAGAAGGCACACACAACTTACACAAGGGACACCCATGGAGCACCTGGCTCAGGTGACCAGGAAGACTGTGACACTGAGCCCCACAGGAAACCTACTACACAGACACAAACACAGGGAGGCAGCCAAAATGAGGAGACAAAGATACATGTCCCAAATGAAAGAACAGGACAAAATTCCAGAAAAAGAAGCCAAAAAAGCCTGGCCAGAGTGGCTCAGTGGTAGAGTATCAACCTATGAGCCAGAGATCATGGTTCTACTCTTGGTCAGGGCATATGCCTAGGTTGCGGGCTCAATCCCCAGTAGGGACATGCAGGAGGCAGTCCATCAATGATTCTCCCTCATCATTGATGTTTCTCTCTCTCTCTCTCTCTCTCTCTCTCTCTC
>NW_005370992.1:1146552-1175634 GCF_000412655.1 Myotis brandtii
TTCAGACATGCAGGGAGGAACTGAATTGTCTAGCTTCAGGGCAAGAGCTGGAGGGGCAGTTCTCTCCAGGACAGAACTGCTGGCAGGTGCCGTTGTTCTTTGTTGAGCCACCTCCACCCCACCCCCACCCCAACAACCAGCAGGCACAGTGGGAAACTAAATATGAGTCTCCATTAACCTTGCTAACACTGCTTGTCCCACCCTGGCGATTCCTTGATAGCTCACCAAATTCAGTGAGGGTACCAGCCTGAACCTCTTTAGCAGTGGTTCCACACAAGCCGCTGGCCTTGGCCTGTGCTGTGAACTTCCTTAAAATCTCTCAAAGATCTAAACAAGCAATGGCTGGCCCCAGTGTGTCCTGTACTTTTTGCTACCTGGCCTCAAATTTGACAGTAGATGCAGCCAGCCTTGGTTGGCAGCATGGCCTCTCCCAGATGACGCTAAGCCTAGCAGAGGCAGCTACCATTTCAGATAACTTTGTAGCTCCTACCAGGTGGCCCTGGGCCAGCTGAACTTGGCCTGCACTGAAGCCCTCTCAAGAGACCCCAGAAACAACATGCCCAGTGGTCAGCTTCCGACCACAACAGAGCAGCACCAAATTAGCTCCACAAATGACATATCCAATCAATGGACTCTGCAGGTACCAGAGCCCAGCTAAAGTAAACCTCATTCTGTGGGATCTGCCCCTGCACAGCAGCTCATCTATAGTAGTCACAGTCAGTCCTCACAGAAAGCCTGAGGGTCAATCCAACCTCTGACATGTCAACAGCAATCAAGGCTCAAGGACAATAAGAAGGCACACACAACTTACACAAGGGACACCCATGGAGCACCTGGCTCAGGTGACCAGGAAGACTGTGACACTGAGCCCCACAGGAAACCTACTACACAGACACAAACACAGGGAGGCAGCCAAAATGAGGAGACAAAGATACATGTCCCAAATGAAAGAACAGGACAAAATTCCAGAAAAAGAAGCCAAAAAAGCCTGGCCAGAGTGGCTCAGTGGTAGAGTATCAACCTATGAGCCAGAGATCATGGTTCTACTCTTGGTCAGGGCATATGCCTAGGTTGCGGGCTCAATCCCCAGTAGGGACATGCAGGAGGCAGTCCATCAATGATTCTCCCTCATCATTGATGTTTCTCTCTCTCTCTCTCTCTCTCTCTCTCTCTCACCACCACCCCTTCATTCTTCTCTCTGAAATCAATAAAAAAAATATTTTTAAGAAATGATGCTGGAAACACTGGACATAGACATGTACATGTAATAAATGAGGTAAGGATGGGGTCTTCCATAAATGGTGTTGGGGAAACTGGAAAATAAATGCAAATAAGTGAAACTATACCACTTTCTTACACCATATAAAATAATAAACTAAAAATGAATTCAAGACTTAAGTAGGAAAAAAAACACAGAAAAAATATTTCCCCTCCCAGCTACTTGGCTTTGTGAAGATAGTAAGCTTCAATGGTCTTGGAAGTAATTGTAATAAATATTTATTTAGGAAATACTAGAAAATATTGAGGTGACATCAGATTTTATTCTAACATGAATTACATCAATATTGTAGATGACTTTATAAATATTCCCTTAAACTCCTTGGAATTTCTTAAAAGTAAAGGAGAGACTCTCAAAAGCACATAGAACAAACCAAATTAAGCAAACAACTGAAACATTTAGTTTGGATTACCTTAGTTATACTTTGTATAACAATTATAAAACTGGCAAATTAACTTGGTAGTATAAGAAATAGCTATTCTAAAGTATGGGCAAGTATTATTTACATGTTATTAAATAGTGTGGGATTTCATGTACTAGTTAAAATATATGTGAGTAGATGTTATTAAAAATCTTCTGGTGCTCAGGGAAATACTTAAAATATAATACACACAATAAATAACCATTGGAGAATGAATGAATGAATGAATGAATGAATGAATCAATCAGAAGACTGTAAAAGTTGTGGGCTGAACACATCAATTATTAACTCTTCTGCCTATTTTAACAACTTCATTTCCTGCTAACTTGTGATATGCATTATATATCTGAGCCACCCATTTCACTTACATTATTTATGTCTAACTCTTGAATGAGTTATGTCTCACCTCTTACCTAATACAGGTATTGGCAACAGTAGGTTTACAGTTGTGAGTACATGAAACAGTTTATTCTTATATTATTATTTATTTATTATTGTATTGATTTCCATATGAACTTAAAAACCTACCTTTTTCTACCCCTGTATATTTGACAACCTGAGAAAATCACTTTTAACAGCTTTCTCTTCTATATGATAAAATAAATTTTAATAAAAATCATGTAATAATGATTTTTACTTAATAAATTAATCAAAGAGCACTATATAAACAAATCTTTTTGTAAATCAATTGTCCACTGAGAATTATCCAAATTGCCTTCTAGGTAAAATGAAAACATCAATGTAAGTATAAGCGATAAAATATGCTAATTTCCCATTAATATACATATTGAAGTCATCACAGTATCTGCAGTCAATGTTTGGAACTATGTAGACCAAGGAAATAGTTTTTAGGTAGGAGCATTTGATGACTGACATCGTTTAGAGTTGCCTACACATGGTGTTAATTAAAATAAAGCTCACTTTTAACAGCTTTATCATTGTTTTTTTCTGTTTCTATGGAAAATGAACCCTTATAACCTATCCAGAGTAAACCATATTATTTCTATCTTGTGCACCTTATGAAGTCTTTGTTCACCATAAATGTCTGTACAGTGAATTTTTCATTTGACTTTTATTCTTTTTTTTTTCTCATGCTACTGGCCACCCCATTATACCTCTGAGTGCAACACAGTAGATACTATGTATGCATTTGAAGAAAGGATGACACAGCAGATTGAAATATGTGATTTTTCAGCAAACTATATTCTAACCAATGAAATAACCAGCTACCAATGTAAGGACACTTATCATAAAATAATAATATCTGAAAAATTCTTAAAGAAACTGCATGTACAGTATGATTTAATCATTTTATAACTTTTGTAAAATATAAAATTCCATTGCTCACATGGTTCTTTTACATTTTTTCTCAGTTATGTGTATTTTTCTACCATACATTGCTACTGGGGAAAGTAAGTGTGCAAAAAAGAGGATTTTCTAATACCTTATTCATTAATTCCAGGATCTTAAGAAAGTACAAAATAAAACAAGTAGGAATTTACTAACAAAAATAAGTGTACTAAGCTTCCTTGACCTCCTGGGAAGCAAGGTGCTTTTCCAATCTTCCACTTTCAAGATTCTTAGAAATCATGTTCCATTTAATTATGGAAAGGAGATAAAAAGCATTAGGGTTGGAAGTTGCATTGAAGAGAAGGTTCATTGGGAAAAAAAAAATCCAGATTAATGTGAAAATAATTCACCAATTCAATTACCTGAGAAAATGAAGATGGGAGTTTCGAGTGTTATTGATGACAATAATGGAAAGGAGAAAGGGAACAAAGAGTTTAATTGAGTGTATGCGAGGAGACAAAGATAGCTTAAATGAAAGCAAAGGTCAAGCTAGGTCTTCTACAGAGACGCAGAGATTTTTGAAAGTATGTACTGAAAGAGGAATTCACCCCAGAATGATAAACTAACATCTTTCAAGAAAAGAAGCATCTATTAATCCAAGGTTATACACCTCCATAAAACACATTACAATAGTCCATGAAACAGTACATTTGTTTGTCATTTGTGAGTTAATAAACTGTAAAAGCTTCTCTTCACTACATTTTATTGTCATTTATCAAGTACTATTTTATTCAGGGGACTAATGTCTATAGGTGACATCTACCAATGTGGGGGTAGGTTTGCTTCTGAAGCTAGTATTTACTGCAGTAAAAATTCTAAACAAAAAATTATTAGCATTTCTATTTAATGGGAAGCAAACCTTTATAGCTTATATTTCCAAAAGCCCATTCCAGAATAATATATTAACCTAATTAAAATTATAGCACACTTATTTCAGAAGTAGTGCATGTTTAATGAGAAAAATTTTAAATGTGAAATTAAAAAAAAAGTTAAAAAGAAAATCACTCTTAATCCAACCACAAAGGTAATATCATTGTAAATATTTTAATGCTTATTCTTTTAGTCTCATCTCTAAGGATATATAACTGTAAAAACTTGAAAGTGTTATCATGTACTGTATAATATACTCTAATATAGTATAATGTATACACTATTCTACAATGTGTACTTTTCATTTGTATATGCCATAAATATATTCCATTATAATCAGATATGCTGCTAAATTAATTTAGTAGCTTCATATAAGAACAAGATTATAATTTATTTAGCATTCTTGTATTTTGATTCACTTAGTTTTTAAAAAAAATCTAAATTAAAACAATAAAATCTAGTCCTGGCCCAGTGGCTAAATTGGTTGGATATCATCCTGTACACCAAAAAATGGTTGCAGGTTTGGTTCTTGGTCAGGGCACATACCTAGGTTGAGGGTTCAATCCGTGGTTGGGGTGCATATGGGAGGCAACCTGTAGATGCTTCTCTCCACATCAATCTTTCTCTTTTTCTCTCTTCTTCTCTGCCTCTGTCTCTCTGAAATCAATAAACATATCCTCAGATGAGGATTAAAAAATAATAATAAAATACAATAAAATCTACTATCAGCAAGCAGTAGACAAAGCTCTAGAATACATGTTGGGGAGACAGCCATCAGCAATCAGTTATGTGTATACAGTAGGAGTCCAGGTGCCAGTGGAACAGTAAGCCTTCTATCATGCAGGTCTGTGGAGTCTTGTTTAGGACAGTGAGGCAGCTTCATGCAGGTTCTCAGGTGCTCCAGTTTTGCTTTTGTTAGAGCACAGCAGGAGCACTGCTCAGCACTGCTGCTCTGAGTTGTTCTGAGTCCATATATTCTTCTAAATTCTTCCATTCGACTATGCCAGGGCAGGTCCTTCTCGAACCCTGCCCACTATATTAATTATTGGGAACTTAGTCCAAGTTTGTCCTTTATCCTCTGTTTAAAGAGACACAGGTCAATTCTCAGCAGCGGGGCAGACAGAGAAGCCATGAGAAGTTGTAGGTATATAAGAATGAGTCTTTATTGCAGAAGCCACTGGTCATATAGCCATCAGACAAGACAATTCTCCACAGCAAAGTCCCAAATACAGACAGGCAGCCGGACACTAGCTGGTGAATACATATCTTTCTCACAAAGCAGCATTAATCTCTGTATCCACAATTAGTATCCGGGCAGCTGCATGCTGACTCTACATTATAGTGGCACCGTAGCTCTCCCTTAGAGCTACAGCCTCAGTAGTCTTCTGAGCTTCTCTGGCTTCCCTTTGGTAACGACATTCTCTGTGCTTTCCGCCTCTGCTTCTTTGAGCTCTCTCTGCCCAGCTGCTCTCTCTAGCAGACTTCTTCACACACTCTTGTTCAGGAACATACTTTTACACTGTTTAGACAAAGGGGGGCTTTGTGCCAATAACTACATCAATCATATGGCTATTGAAGGGCACAGTGTACCCTGTGTCCTTGGACCTGCTTAGTATCTTGGCCTGATTACGATTCCCAGGCTCAGAGTCCTTGGACATCCCAATTAGGCTCATGCTCAGAGTGGCCTTTGGCCATTGTGGGGCATTGATAAAAAGGCCTCTGTGCTCCCATTGGCCTTGACTATCCGAGGACCTGGCCTGGTTCCCACACCTTTTTAAAGACTTGAGAAAAGTTATCACCAACCCAAGTCTGCAAGATCACAGAGGAACCACATCTTTCACCCTTTCAACATCCTTGCTATATCCGTAAGGTGTCCATGCTTGTGAATCCCTAATTCCCACAGGGGAAGCTACAGGGTACTGAGGATCTTTTCTAGCTGCAGCTGTAGCTAATTCACAGTCATGTAAGCCAGGCAACTTCAATCACAGTAACTTGCTCACGTCTCAAATTCAGAAAGATGAAACTTATGGAAACTCCTTGAGGATTCCATTTGCTGGTATTTGTGGCAGAGGATGTCCAAATTTGAACATATTAATGGTTACAAAGTTGAGTTTCAGACACAGAGGAGACATTTTTTGTTAGCAGAAGCAGTAAATTCAAGTCCTGACATGACAACTGTAGCATTTCGAAATCCTAGAGCCAATTCTATAGACTAACATTTATAGCCATTTTCCTGGCAGCTTAGTCTTGAGCCTGGCTCTTCAGCTTCTAAAAATATCTATGGCTTGCTCTATATCTCTTTTATATTTTCTTTTACCAGCTTAAAACTCTAGTTTCAGTTTTTTCAGCATACAACTAAAAACCATAATCAAGACAGAAATTTGTTCTAGAATAGGCTGTCAAACAACAAACTTTATTGAAACTAGAAGTTTCTAAAATGGGTTATATGATCTATTTGAGGACGATGGATAGGAAATCTTAGATAGTAATAACAGATAGGATTCTTATTAACTCATGACAATGGGGGAGTGGTTAAATTTTCTGTGTGATCAAGAAAGTAGTAGTGCATAAGTCTTCAGGAAATCAAGAGACTATTGACAGGGGACAAAGTGAATAGCCTGCTGTAGTCAAGGATTTTGAGGCAAGCTGATTGATTCTGACTTCACTGGGCATGAATGAAAAACAAGAAAAACAAACAAATAAATGCAACAAAAATCAACCTCAAAACCCTAATTACTCATAGAGGCAAAGAAAGATACAAAAAAACCCTATAAATATGCTTAAATAGTATCATGTACAATGACTGTGACAGAAAAGATGAGCTCCAAACTAAAAATTTTATTTTATTGGTTCCAGCTCCTAAAATACTGTAGGGTTTTGACCAAGTCAATTTCGTTGCAAGAGTTTTACCTTCTCCCCACATTGTACCTAAAAGTCTCCAGATAATAAAACTAGAATAAAATTCTAGCACATCCTAGAACTTCCTACCACATGAACTAACTAGAAGAGACTGTTCATTTCTATGATACTTGAAAAAACTGTGGAAATGATGTGTGGATGCTAACCCCCATCCCCCCAAAAAGAAAAGAAAAATGAAACATCTGTTAGATGGGCTAAATTTCTCAGTAAAGTGTGCTTGTCAGAAATTCTAGATTGCCTATGCAAGTTTTGTTGTTGTTCAGTGATATATCCTAAGAACCTAAAACAGTGGATGATGCTTAATCTGCACTCAATAGTTCTGAATAAGGGTGCTTTCCCAGCAGATATAAAGTAGATATAATAATTGACCATGTGAATTAGGTGCAATGCATACTATGGGGTCACACCCACGATAAAGTCAGATGCATATGAAAGTCACCTGAAGCACTATTTAAAAATTACTGTTGCCGAAACCGGTTTGGCTCAGTGGATAGAGTGTCGCCCTGCGGACTCAAGGGTCCCGGGTTCGATTCCGGTCAAGGGCATGTACCTGGGTTGCGGGCACATCCCCAGTGGGAGATGTGCAGGAGGCAGCTGATCGATGTTTCTCTCGCATCGATGTTTCTAACTCTCTATCTCTCTCCCTTCCCCTCTGTAAAAAACTAGAAGTCTATTTAAATTGTGTGGCGGGACACCAAACCTGTCATTTTGGAAGAGCTTCTCAGGTGATGTAGAATAGGGAATCCTAAGAATTATTAAGGAAGTGATTTTTGAATACATGTATCATATTCACCCACTTATCCATCCTAAACTACATCTCTGAAGAGCTCCCAGAATACATTCATTTTCTCCAAGGTTTTGGAAACCATTAAAAAAGGGAAGTGTGATCATCATAGAAAGTGCTATCAGCCAAAGATACCCAGAGCAGCTGTTGCTGCAGTAGAAATTAGTTTTTTTTTCTTTTTTAATGTAAACGATGGAGGCAAATCTAAGGTGAGCACAGCGCACAGCTGCATTAACAGGAAACAAGATCAGAGTGGTAATCAGAACGGTGTGACCTACAGGACTCCCTAATGGTGGCTGAATTGCTCAGACCACAAGCAATGGTTATCTTACTAAATTCAGACTTGATTTATAAAATTGATAAATGGCCGGGTTTGGGGAGCAGAGATCTAATTGTGTTATTTTGACAGAGCAAATCCCTGTTCATGTTCATAGACAGAGCCCCCTGAGTCAAGTGGAGGCTTGAGTGGTAACACTTGCTAATGTCACAACTATAGAGCACACCTCTGTTCGTCACTCGTTTGCCTGGAACATGGGCCTTATGCTTAGGTGTGCAATGTCTTGTATGATGATCCTAACACCATAAAGAACAAAGCTAGGTGCACAAGGTGATGTCACCTAAGGATGGTGGGGCCTGGAGTCTCAATGACCTTGTTAACTAAAGTACAGCTACACTGTGGATGTCAAGAGCATAACTTCTAGCACAGGGATGCCTGAGCTCAAATCTAAGCCCTAGCTGTGTGAATTCAAGAAACTAACATTCTCTTTGCATGTGTGTTGTCAGCAATAAAATAGAAATTATGGTAGTTTATATTTGTTCATTGCTGAGGATTAATATCTAATACATTTTGAATGGTTGTTACATAACAATAGTGTTATGTAAATGGCTTTTTTAAAAAAAACAATAATAAGCCTGGACTTCAAAATGCTAACTTTGTTATTGCATGAGATACATGATCAACTCTTTGTGTAAGCCACTGAGAAAGATTTTCTGTTATTAGCAGATGAAGCTCGATCCTGAATAACACAATATAAAAAATAATAATATACTAATTACCAAAGAAAAAGAGAACTACACATGTACATTATGTGCAGGCATATACTGTATAGCAGTGGTTCTCAACCTGGGGGTCACGACCCCTTTGGCGGTCGAACGACCCTTTCACAGGGGTCGCCTAAGACCATCCTGCATATCAGATATTTACATAACGATTCATAACAGTAGCAACATTACAGTTATACACAATATAAAAAATAATAATATACTAATTACCAAAGAAAAAGAGAACTACACATGTACATTATGTGCTGACATATACTGTATAGGTTTTGGAGTGCCTGAAAAAGGCTTAATCTTAAAGATTTAATTAAAGGATCTTTTTACAAATAAAACTGTAAAACCCACTTCTTTTGAAACTGCACCTTTGAACTCTATAAATATTTGTGCAAATTGACAAAAGCATTTATAAAAGAGGTCACTTGAAATTATGTTTAAAGAAGCTATGAAATTCCTTAAATTACAAAGAGAATAGGAGATTAAAGTTGATTTAATATTCAAGATTTAGCTCAGAGAAATACAAGACAAATACACTTCAGGAAATTTTGAACTGACATGGGAAACTTTTATAGAGTGGCTTAAAATGAAATTGTTAGCTTGATGCTGAGAGGAACCAGGCCAAGTGAAATTAAAAAGCAAAATTTATAAATTATTTTTACATCTGTGAACAGAAGGGTTGAGACCAAAGTGGTGTCAGCCATCAAGAGTCGGGAGAGCGGGGTATTTATATGATTGTTATGTGGGTCAAGGCTAGCAGTTAAGCCGGGTGCTGGTACAAGCATTTGCAGGGAGCTGGGTCTAGAGCTGCTCTTCTTGGGCCGCTTAGCTGTCTCTTGTGACACCTGATACAGGAAAACCACACAGAGGGCAGGGGCCCCAAGCGGGGCACAGTGGAAAAGTACTGAGCACAGGGGAGAAACTGAGCTCAGCAGAGAGGTACAGAATAGGCCTCACAAATAGATTTTGAATAAAAACATGTATTAGATATTATTATTTTTTTTCATATAGAAATGAGTCGGGTTTTCTTTTAAATAGTAAATGTAAAGGGATTTTAACAAAAGCTCATATAAAAGAGTAAAGGGTCTATAAATAATAATAATAATGATGATGATGATGATGATGTTTAGTGTTAAAGTAAGGAAAATCTCCTGTAACAAAAGCAGAATTGTAGCAACATCTCCTCTGAGGTAATCAATAAGAAAAACACCTTAGTCCCATATATGTGATTATAAGGAAAGAACAACCAAGTGACTAATAATGATGTTTGAAAGGGCGCAAATTTTCCCAACAATCTGCTTATTTAGTGTCCAAGGAACAAATTGAATTAGATAGAAACAGAGATTTAGAAGAAGCTGTGTGGGGATGGCATGAGATAATTTAAATATAGCCTAAGGAGGGATGTAAATAACTACCCCTCACTCTACCCATATTTGTATCTAACTAGCACTGCTGACAATCTGATAATAGATGGCATTTACAATCATGTTTGGAACATTAAATATATATAACTCAATTTTAGATCTTTTTTATAAGTCAATGGAGTAAACTTAGCAAATGGTCATTTTATGCCTCTTATTTTCTATATTTTATACTAATTACGTATTTGTGCTATAATATAATATGGCCTTTGTATTTTTAGTTTATAATTGAAGTTTTAAAAGTTATTAAATAATGTTTTCTCTTCTAGTGTGTTTTACTATGTAGCTGAATTAAGTTTCAGCATAACACTGCATTTAAAATAACTGAGCAAGTTTTATAATACAATTTAGAAGTCACCATGTTATCTAAGTCAATCAGGATTTTTATTAGAAAATTCCAGCCATTTCCCCCCTCAGGCCTCCCTAATAATTCTGATAGGGAAATTAAAAGAATAAATGTGTGTTTATGTAGATAGGTACAACATGAAATCATCTAGGTTGCACATGCTTAAGAAGGTTCCTAAATATCATTCATGTGGGCCATATCAGACAGGGAACTCAATTGACTTCTGCCTTATGTATGGTGGCGAATTCATAAGACATTATGGGAATCCCCAAAAGGTGCATGGATTTCCATTACTATGAGGACTGAATTATGATTTGAACACTGGACTTGAATTACTCACGTTCCGCCTTTTCCAAAATACAGCACCAAATAGTACCTTTTTCTCTACTGCCTGTTTTTAACTGACTGATTACATTGGAGGCAAATTGCCAAGAAAGATAACATGTATCAAAATTCTCTAGGCTACCCATTATACACACATTATTTTTGAAAATTTGTTATTCTCCTTCAAAAACATAGAATCTCAAGTAGTGACAATATTACTTCAAGGTAAGGAATTAGCACCACAAGGGAAAATCTGCCACATTTTATACCCCTCATAATTTATTATCATCTTAAAAAAGTGAACTCTTCGTGCCTTTTTGCTAAAACCAGCTGCAAAATGTAACTTCATGCTTGCATCATCTATCAAACTTATTATTTTTAGCAGTTTATTTAGTTAAGATAAATATGATACTGCATTTTTTCTAAGAAATAAAAATTCACACCAAAATTCCAATAATCATTGAACTTAACAATCATTTTAATATTTTATTTATTTATTGTGTACTGCTATACTGATAAAGAAAATAAGCACTAAATGTTCTGTTCAGAAATATGCTTAGTCAATTTTTTTTTGAAACAGGATAGGAAGTATTTTTGCTACATGTTGAATTTATCGAAGGGACACATTAGACCTCAGTCACAGGAATGCCCAGAAAGAACATAGAGCAGTCATATATAAGATGCCCATATTGCTATTTTGTTACAGGTTCTCTAAGTTTGGGCATATTTATGGCAAATGTTGATGGCTGGACACTGCCAATTCCTGTTTATAAGGTTGACATAGTTTTTTAATCTGGTACAGAAGGAGTTTGAAGGGGAAAAAACTGCTTCATTAGTAACTATTCAACATGAACAATTAAATCTAGATAGATATGCAGAACAGAATAGTGTGTCAAAATGCGTTTGACTATAAGTAGTCTTAACTTCATGCTCTCCATTGCAGGCAGATCATTAACTAATTGAGAAGAGTGTCAGAGGCTAGATAGACAAGTACACTGTTGGGATGGAGGCCTTCTGCATAAGTAACAGGATACTTGTCCATCAGATCATATCCAATTAAGACATTTAGTTATTGCAAAAAAACAAAGAAAAATAGAACTTTACCTATATATATTAAAGGCTAGTGTCCATCCAACCAGTAGCTATGATGTGCACTGACCACTAGGGGCAGACAGTCTATGCAGGAGCTGCCATGACGTGCACTGGCCATTTAAAATAAACAGCACCCATGGTGCAAAATGTGACCCACAGCCCAGCCCAGCCTGGAAATGGTTGCTGTGTATGCCGGGTAATGATGTCACATAGCAACGCCTGGCTTCCTTTCCCTAGTGACTAGCCTCCTTGCAGTTTCTTCAGCCCAGGAACACAACTTGCTGTATAGCCAGCTGCTAACATTTTATGGTCAACCAAATGTTTGTGAAGCGTTTTCCTATACCTCATCTCATTTGATTCTCACAGAAGTAAAAGGCTAGTGTCCATCCAACCAGTAGCTATGATGTGCACTGACCACTAGGGGCAGACACTCTATGCAGGAGCTGCCATGACGTGCACTGGCCATTTAAAATAAACAGCACCCATGGTGCAAAATGTGACCCACAGCCCAGCCCAGCCTGGAAATGGTTGCTGTGTATGCCGGGTAATGATGTCACATAGCAACGCCTGGCTTCCTTTCCCTAGCGACTAGCCTCCTTGTTTCTTCAGCCCAGGAACACAACTTGCTGTATAGCAAGGTGCTAACCATTTTATGGCAACCAAATGTTTGTGAAGCGTTTTTCCATGCCTCATCTCATTTGATTCTCACAGAAGTCCTGAAGTAGGTAGATAGGAGACTTGGTAGAATCTGATTTTCTTTTCATTAACCAGAAAATGGAAATTTAGAAAGTTTAGAAACTTGACCTGACTGAAAAGAAGTAAGAAATGGTGGAACTTGAAAATTACTTAAGGTTTTCTCACTGCACAGAATATAGTCAAACACTGCTGCAGTTAATTATTTTACCCTTTGTTTTCCCTGTGTGATCTATAATAATAATCTGTTTTGTGTTGATATTTATTGCTGCGCTGCTAACAATTACCTGAAAGAGGTTGGGGTGCTTCACTGGGCTGGAAAAAGTTTAGCTACATCAGAAAGCAGGTCTAATTAAGCAAGTTTATTCTCTCTCTATAAAAGGCTAAGTTGACTCACGCATGCGCAATACATATGAAGCTCTGGCTGGCGCCAATCGCACACCTGTGTTTTGATCTGTCATTGTGGATCATGAATTTGGTTGACACTTCTATTATAGAGAAAGGGCGGATAGTGATATTAAAGTATTTCTTCTAATTAATTTCCTTTCAATGTGCATGAATCAGTGCACCAGGACACTAGTAAGAACATAAAATGGCCTTTGAGTATTGCAGAAGGAAAGAAAATTTATAAAGTATTAAATCTATAAATAATGGTGTAAAAATCTACATTGGTGACCAGTAGTGATAGAAAAATGGTGTTATATTTCTTGGGGTTTCCTTTTTAATATTAAACTTAACATAAAATTTAATGAAGCCATCTGTAAAATGTAAATTTACTAATATTGTGTTCAATTAAACAATTTGTTTTGCCTTGGGGTAGGAGGACTGCATAGTTAAGAATTAGCTAGGTAGTTAAGAACTAGTGGAAAAGTCCCTTAGAAAAACCTAACCTCTCTCCTGCCAGAACTTATGCCCATCCCATCATTCTACCAAGTCCTACTCAGATGACGCATCTTATGTCAAGAATGTCTGAATATCTTCACCAAGAGTCCACTCTTTTGGGGATTATCAAGAGAAGTCTATCTTCTGGTTTGGGGTGGATGATTTCCATACCAAGTAGTTGGAAACCTTCTATTCCAGACCAAGAAAGCACTCATTACATTTCCCAATCAATCTACCTGTTGTCTAGAACACAATTCAAGATAAAGGCCAAATTTCACATCTGCCCTTTGTAACATTGTTAAATTAAGTGTGATTATTTTAGAGGAATTTTAATATTATAACCAGAGTGGGAAGGAAAGTCTAGTATCTATGTTTTGTATTACTCATCTCTCATTACTATTATGTATGTGCTTCTTGCCATTCACATAGCAGTAGAGACAATAATAGTAATAGTAATAGCAATAGCAATAGCAACAATAACATATGTTTTTGTTATTGTTCTCATTGTCGTGTTTGGAGTCTGTGATGACTGAATTAACTCTACCTAATCACCTGCTACTCAGAATTCTGATCTTTTCCCGTAAACATAGAGTACACATTTTTTTTACTATTGGTATTTGACTTTGTGTTTATTCATGAGACTTTGACCTCAGAAATGTGGGCAAAAGTTAAGATTGTGCCAATTCTGAGCATAGGTCGTAGAAAACATTCTATGTTTACAATTACTCTCTCATTCCCAGCCATTGTCATGATAAAAATATGCCCCAGTGACCCCACTGAACAAGTGAACATAAAAGACTCGCAGTTTAGAATTGTACCCCAGCTAAATTGTGGAGCAAAGACCAGCTGAGCCCAACCAAGGCCAGCCTGTATCTGCTAGTGTCCTTTGATTTGCAGACCTGTGAACAAAATAATTGCTGTTTTAACCAGTGAGTCTGGAGATAATTTGTAACACAGAAATGGCGAGCTTGCTCTCCCTCTTGTTTCTTAGTTTCATCGTTGAAGGATATATTTCAGTAAAATGTTGTGTTATAGCAATCCTTCTGGTACTTAAGATGCTTTGGATTCTGAAAATCAAGTCCCACCAGCAGATGGGAATAAAAGCAGAATATAGTAGCTAAAAGGAAAATCATAGCTTTTCCACAGATGGTGTGATGACTTTAACGATCTTTTAGGTATTTTATTATCTGAGGTTGAAGATTTCTAAAGAAAGCCCTTAAACCTACTATGTGACAAAAGGAAACAATTTAAAGAAACTGTATTTAAAAAAACAACAACTATTGCTGTGTGTACATTTAGAATATTATTGGACTTAATATTTCCTGCTCACTAAATTTCCAAGCATTTTGCATTAGGGACAGAAAGGATATCCTTGGATTTCCTAAAGCTCAAATCAGCTACAATATTTATATGAGACTTTTATGAGACAGTCAAGAAGCTCTAGATAACACTGTTCTAGCCTTATTTTATTGATCAGAAAATGTAAGCACAAAAATGTTAAACAATTTTGCCAAAACAAGGAAGCAGCCAGGAATTATGATGCCTTTAAAAATTAAGTTTCTATTCAATGTCCACTAAGAAGAATGTTTGGTGATATTGAATAGTAATACTTTCTGCCTGTAAAACATTTTGTAGGCCTTTATAAAACCTTTTAGTTCCCTATGGGATTTGAAAATCAAAATGTTTTATATATAGCACAGTGAATCACAGTGATTTGTATTACATTTGCAAAATGCTTACACATCAAAACCATCCCCATGAATTTCTATTAACCCTCAGCATTTGCAAGCCAACAGCATTTCTAGCTAAAAAGGTTTCCGTATTAAGTCAACATTCAAATTCAACATTTTATGTCTACATTTATTTCTCTTTTTCTTATTAGACTGCAGTGCATTTTTAAAAAAGTAATTATTATACCTTTATTTAGAGGCTTATTAACTTCAATGATTTTAGAATCAACTCAACATGTATTTTTGAATAGCCAGCATCTTTAAATGTGAATAGGTATTTTGAATGTTCTACAGATATAAATGTCATATTCAACAAAAAGAAAAAAAAATACACATTCTGAGTCACATCAATTCAACACACAGTTCCTAATCATAAAAATTCCATAGTGCCTTCTAGTAGTTACTTCACTTATAATAATTGAGAAGTGTTATATTCTGCTCTTACAAAGTATCTTTCTCATTACAAGAGCCCACATTATTTTTGTTAAAATTTAGCAAAATGTTAAATATAACAAATATTGAGGATAGTCATGACTAATGTGCAAAGCAGACCGAAGGGATCCTTTTAGATTCTATTACACATATTATTTCCTTTGATATTTTTCTATGCATGTTGATGATCATACAGTGTGTCCTATAAGAAGATCTTCTGAGAGTGAGGGGCAATAAATATCAGAGAAGATTTGAGGAAAGTGGCAAGTCTCCAAATGTTCTGCAGAGAATAGGCAAAGAAGCAAACCTAAAACCTATAAGAAGTTTGTGAAGCACTTAGAAAATACAGGAGAACATGAATTAACATTGATACAAATGATATAAGTAAATAAGTAATTTTTTACTACCAGGTGAATTACCTGGGTATTATAGTTGATTAACCCAGGGTTATTCCCTTGCTTGATGTGTTTCCTGGAAAGCATGAAAGTTGGAAATTGTGTCAATAGACCTGAAGTAAAGAATTATGGGAACTTGTTGGAAAATAACAGTAGGATGGAACTAATCGAGTTATGGAAAAGAGAGTCTAAATACTTCTAGGCCACCATGAAGTCAAAGAATAGAAGTAGAAGGACGTGAGGGAGCCAACAAATAAAAGATTTTCCTTGGAGAATGGGAATTTAATATTTTGTAATGGAGATGTTTTGTGGAGCTGAAGTGAATACTATTAAAATTGAGCAAGAAAATACTATGAATATTTACATTAATAAGAATAATGTCATGGCTTTTCTTTTGTAATTTAACATTACAAGTGCAACATCCTGCTCAAAACATGTACTATAGAGTGAGTACAGGATTCAAACTAAATAATCCATGGCATATTCAAAATGTTTTTATGTTTTCCTTGTTACTTGGCTGAAATGTATACTCTGAAAACATGTAGTTTTCTTTTTAAAATAGAGGCATTTTCTGACCTGAATAATTATATCACTACAACTTGCTTTCTTTTCCTCCATTCTTATCTTCTTCCCTTCCCTTACTCTTAGCGATATTACTCATAGTTCTCCATCACCACCAAACTTTCTCATACTTGGGTAGGCACTGCATATCCTGGGATCATCTGTGGATGATAATTAAAATGGTGGAATTCACACAGCAAGCATGCCTCCCATTATAAAATGATGTTAAGAAACTTAGTTAATGATTATTAAGATAGTATGTTCTTAGAATAGAACAGTTAGTATTTAGCAGTAGAAGAAACTGTTTAAAGGAATGATAGAAAAAGATGTTTATTGGAGCAACTGCACAAGCAACACAATTATTGATTAATTACCGCTACTAAAAACAAAAATTATTGTATTGCTTCATTAAAAAAACCTTTATTCAGCACCTTTTCAAAGTCAAGCACTGTCCTTACTGTTGGGGATATAAAAGTGAGTAAGGCCTTGATCTTTTATTCAATGCAGTCTAATCTTATATGATAAATTCACTAATGATTTTATCCTCAAATATTAAAGTATAGTGGCATTTTAGTATTTTGTGGAATTACTATGGTGACAAAAAACAACAACAACACTTTAACAATGCTTTCTGTATTAGGAATTTCAACACAGAAAAATATTTAAGTGATCTCTAAAAGAAAAAAGTAAGATTTTTTTCCAGGACAGAAAGAAAGAACCCTGAGTGAATGAATAGCAAACCCCTTCTCTCCTTCATAGAAACCCAAATTTAAATACTAAATGATGGCTGGGTATAGTGCATGTTCACATATTATGTACTATATCTGTCAGATTTGTGCTAGACTAAAATTCCATGTCATATTATATTATGCTAATTAATGTTATATTGTTATTTTAATTTATCTACATACTATATTAGTTTATATTATATTTCACATAATATATATTTTATACCATAATATATTTATACTAGAGGCCTGGTACACAAAATTTGTGCACTGGAGGGGGGGTCCCTCAGCCCGGATTGCGAGAGGGTGCAGGCCAGGCCAAGGGACCCCACCAGTGCACAATTGGGGCCAGAGTGGGACATGGGAGGTTGGCCAGCCAGGGAGGAACCTCAGGAGGGCTCCAGGGTGTGTCTGGATCGTCTCACTCAGTTCCAATCAGCCCGACCTCAAGCAGCAAGCTAACCTACCGGTCGGAGCGTCTGACCCCTGGTGGTCAGTGCAAGTCATAGTGACTGGTCGACTGGTAGACTGTCTGTCCCCTGGTGGTTAGTGCATGTTATAGCAAACAGCTGAGCAGCCTTATCATATCATTAGCATATTATGCTTTGATTGGTTGAATGGATGATGGAATGACTGGACACTTAGCATATTAGGCTTTTATTATATAGGATACTTTTACATTTGTATAATTTTTATCAATCTTATATTTATTACATATTATAACATAGGGTCTTTAGTACTGTTTATTTTTATTCATTGAGCATCCTAAATTATGTTTTATGTTAGTATATATCATCACATATTTAATATACTGTAAAATACAAATGTAGATAATATTTCATAAATGTAAAATATATAACTACATATAGTTATATGTATGGACCATATATAAAACACATGATTAATACAACACCAAAGACATGATCCATAAAAGAAGTAATTGATAATCCGGATTTCATTAAAACTAAAAACTTCTGCTCCACAAAAGACATACAGAGAGGAAAATGACAAGCTACAGATTAGGAGAAAATATTTGCAAAAGAATTATTATCCAAAATATACAAATAACTTGTAGAAAATGACATAAGAAAAATTTAAAAAATGTATTAAAAATGGGCCAAAGGCCTGAGCAGACACCAAAGAATAAATACAAGTGGAAAATAACATGTTCTACATCCTATGTCTTCAGAGAAATGAGAATTAAAACAGTGAGATATCACTACACAGCCACTGGAATGGACGAAATCCACTAAATGCTGACAAGGATATGGAGTCCCAGGGATGTCTATGCATTGCTACTACAGATGTAAAATGGCGCAGCCACTTTGCAAGACAGTTTGAAGGTTTCTTACAAAGTTAAACATATTCTTACCACTTTCCCTGTAATTGTTCTCCTTGGTATTTACCCAAAGGAGTTGAAAATTTGTCCACACAAAAGTCTGCACTTAGATGCTTAGAGCTGATATATTCATATTTGTTGAAACTTGGAAGCAACCAAAATGATGTCCTTCAGTAGGTGAATGGATAAACAAAGTGTGGTACATTTAGAGAACTAGATGACTGAATACTATTCAGTGTTAAAACAAAAACTAAACAAAAAAATAAAAAAGACCAAAAAGAAACAAACAAACAAAAAACAACCAACAAACCAAACAACAACAAAAAATGAGCTATCAAGCAATGAAAAGACTTGGAGGAAGCTTACTTACTATCAAGTGAAAAGTCACTCTGTACATACTGTAGGATGCCAACTATATGACATTTTGAAAAAGGCAAAATTATGGAGATACTAAAAGGATCAGTGTTTTCTAGAGGTTAGTGAAGAGGAAGGTATAAATAAGCACAGCAGAGATGATTTTTAGGGCAGTGAAACTACTCTATCTGATAGTATAATAGTAGATACATGCCATTATATATTTGTTAATACCCATTAAAAGTAACTCCAAGAGTGAACCATAAAGGTAAGCTATCGACTTTGGGTGATAATAAGATATCAATATGGGTTTATAGATTATAACAAAAATACCACACTGGATTTTGACAGTGAGGGAGGCTTTACATATGTGGGAGCAGGTGAAATATGCAAAATGTTTGTATCTTCTCCTCAGTTTTGCTATGAATCTAAAAATGCTTTAAAAATAAATTCTATTAAAATATAGAGTTTAAAATTATATCAGATTTCTTCTTTTGTACTAAAACATATATATTTAATATGTCACCAAAAATTAACCTTGCTTAATTATGTATTGAGATTTCTGCACATTCATTTTCAAGAATATATGTGACTTACGTTACATCTATTCCATTGACATATACTCTATTGGCAGAAGAAAAATACTGACTCTAAGTTATTATGGAACTAATTAGATACTACCAAATCAGAGGCTTTGCCATTGAAACTAAGGGTTTGTTTCTGTTAAAATCAACTGGTTATTAAATGTGAATATTGTCTGATTTTTTTGTCATTTTTTAAAATCTATTGTCTACTTGGTATTATTTATTAATTTGATTTATCCTGGGATCATCTGATGATGATAATTACAATGGTGGAATTCACACAGCAAGCATGCCTCCTGTTATAAAATGATGATAAGAAACTTAGTTAATGATTATTAAGGTAGTATGTTCTTAGAATGGAACAGTTAGTATTTAGCAGTAGGAGAAACTGGTTAAAGGAATGATAGCAAAAGATGTTTAATGGAGCAACTGCACAAGCAACACAGTTATTGATTAATTACCGCTACTAAAATCAAAAATTATTGTATTGCTTCATTAAAAAAAACCTTTATTCAGCACCTTTTCAAAGTCAAGCAGTTAATAGTTTCAGGTTGAACCTGAAGTTTCAGGTTTTATTGGTAGTATACTACAAAATAGGATTTAAACACATTTAGTTATACGTAAAAAACAATTCTTGATTAGAAATGTCCATCTTGTAGATAAAAATAAAACATTAGTATTTATCATTGGTTATTTAATTGTGAAACAATTTTTAGTGATGTAAAAGAAAAAAGTTAATTTCTTTGTTTTAATTAAAATAATGTTATTGGAAATAGTAAGCTATCTCTTCTAAACAACATCTCCTATTCTTATGTATATCTTCTATAATCATGATAATTGTATTTATTTCTATTTTATTGTACACATTTTCTATAAATTCTCTTAAATAAGCAATAGATGAAGTCACAATTTGAATGAAAGATAAGCACATAAACCAGTTTAGTCCTCAGGTTTTACTCATTCCAGTTCTGTAATATCACCATCTGGTTTTCCATTAATCATAATAATTTAGTTTTAGAATGACTGTTTTGATAATGCCTCATATTTCCTTACTCTCAGTTCAGTATCATTTTTTAAGATAGCTTTTGAGCTCAAACTCTACGCCTGGAACTTTGAAAGGCACTGGGATACAAAAATACATATAGTTTGAGCCTACATTATGCTACGGAAACTAATAATGCCACTCATTTTTTTTGTTCTATGTGAAATTCACTTGGGAGTATTTAAAACTACGAAACAAATCAGTTATTTTGCTCTTTAAATTGTATTTATTACTTTCCAGTTTCCTGCAATTGTAAAAAAAATGCAAAATCTCAGTGAAGCAGGTGCAGCAAACAGGATATTACATATAGCTTTCATTGATTTGCTTTCTCTGACAGGACTTCTAATTACTTTCATGAGACACTGATTGAAAATGCAATTTTTTTCTGTTAGCATCGGATGTGGTCTTGCTGTTTCTTTACTTTTTAAGGAAAAGAGATGATCATGTTCTTCTAAACTTCCCCACAACTCTTCAGCCAAGGACATTTACCCAATTTCCTGCAATTGTAAAAAAAAAAAAAAAGCAAAATCTCAGTGAAGCGGGTGCAGCAAACAGGATATTACATATAGCTTTCATTGAAATAGATAATGCCTCATATTTCCTTACTCTCAGTTCAGTATCATTTTTTAAGATAGCTTTTGAGCTCAAACTCTATGCCTGTAACTTTGAAAGTCACTGGGATACAAAAATACATATAGTTTGAGCTTAGAATATGCTATGGAAACGAATAATGCCACTCATTTTTTATTGTTCTATGTGAAATTCACTTGGGAGTATTTTAAAACTAAGAAACAACAAATCAGTTATTTTGCTCTTTAAATTGTATTTATTACTTTCCAGTTTCCTGCAATTGTAAAAAAAATGCAAAATCTCAGTGAAGCAGGTGCAGCAAACAGGATATTACATATAGCTTTCATTGATTTGCTTTCTCTGACAGGACTTCTAATTACTTTCATGAGACACTGATTGAAAATGCAATTTTTTTCTGTTAGCATCGGATGTGGTCTTGCTGTTTCTTTACTTTTTAAGGAAAAGAGATGATCATGTTCTTCTAAACTTCCCCACAACTCTTCAGCCAAGGACATTTAAACAAGAAACGATTTTTATTTTATTGATTACTAATGTCAATCATTTAGAATAAATTAGATATGCTGTTTTTAATAAAAAAGAATGTTACTGTTGATATCTTAAGCTATAATACATATGACTTTTTATAAGTTTCAAGAAATTATTTCTCATCAAGATGAGTATAATTTTACTGAAGAAAACAATCATTAATATAAATAGAGGTCAAGATATGCTGCCAGTAGCTATCCCTATGCCATTTTAGAGTGCATTATTGTAGGCGATAATAAATATATAATGAATATTAAAATTCTTCACTTACATTTTTATTTTTAATACCTAATAATGATGTAATTGGTGTAATTGTCCTTCCAACATTATCATGATCCTTAAGGGAACAGGGTAACAAATTGTCCTTTTTGCCTTGAAAGGGGCTCACCTAAACAAGGAAAAGCTGTGTATACAGGAGTATACTAAATAACTAAATGGCATTATAAGAAGAGCATCTACTCTGAACCTATCTTCTGAGGTAAAAAGATACTTCATGAACCTGACCTAGATGAAGGCTCTTCTGATATCTGTGTTCTTTTTTCTCTGAATTCTAACAACATTACTATTCTGTATTCACCCCCTCTTCAAACACTATTAAATTACTGAGAGTCTGGTTTCAAACACCAATAGCTTTATATAAGTAATTTTTCCCCAGTAACTTTATAATACATTTAAGGATATGAAATAATAGTTTTACTTCCCTCAATACGATGACAGTGTTTTGGACAAAATAAAAACAAATTGATAAATGCGGAATAGATCTTCATTTCGTTGATATTCACAACCAGCTATTGAGCAGATATTAATGCCATAAAAAATATTAATAGCCCTTAGTGGCCAATCAGAAAATTATGACATATTTTACATGTAAATATGATTAAAATATATAATAAATATTCTGCAGTTAAAATATAGCCTATCTATCTCTAAGAAATTTACAAATACTAAAATAATAGTTACTGAAAGTATCTCCCATTTTTCTTTAGGTATCTGTGCATTACCTTATCTTTGATCTTCTAGTTTAGACCATTCTACAGGTACATTTAAAAATATCATACATTATTTTATTTTTGTTTTTTTGCAAGGTGTAAAACTAAAAAATACCCACAGACAATAAACATTAAAATAAGTAATGAAATAAGCTACTCATGTATCATGAAATTTATTCAGTAGGCTAGTGGGTTAAACCTTAAGTGAAAAAGATTCACAAATTGGGTGAAAAAAAAAACAGTTATACATTATTGAACATATTGGATATATTTTATACCACCACACAAAAAGCAAACTAAAAGAACAAACTATCAACTGGGAACATATACATCTAACATTGCCATCATATCCCAACATTAAGCAGAAGCTAATAATCTAAAGGCCATGTGAACAAAGCAGGCTTAAACAAGATGAAGTCAGAGAGACCAAACATGTCACTCTATTACATATAATTATATTATTTCCACATACAAAATGCACTCACCCAGGCCGAGAACCCTTAAAAGTTTCCTGCAAGGTTGGTATCATACTCAGAGTCCAGGATCTTGGTGTAATACAAGTTGGGGGCGGGGAGGGGGGGGACACCTCTTAAAAGGCAGTTCCTCTTTTTTTAAAAATTTTATTTTATTGTTTAAAGTATAAAAGGCAGTTCCTCTTAATTCATAGATCTTTGAACTCAAAATACAATTAGTCTTTCCCCACATTTTCAATATGTAATGGAGAATAAAGAAAGCATAACTACTATAAATGCTCCCATTCAAAAAAGGGAGAAAGAAAGATACAAAGCAATTATTGCTGCTTAGAAATTCTGAAAACCTGTCAGATATACTATATCACTAAACTCCTGGGACAGTAAATAATCTTAATCTCGGTGGGTTAGACCCTCTGGAACTGTAGTCTCAGTTCTGTTTTCTCTACTTCTGAATGGATAAGGTTTCACAGTCCATTGTTCTCCAGGGATAGGTTTTTCTATGCTTCTATTGGCATTTTGTTCTGATCTCTGGGCTCTAACCTTTGTTATTTCCATTCTATTGCATACTAAAAAGACCCAGGTAAACATCTGAATACTTCTCTCAACCTACTTCTTTCCTGTAAAAAGTTGGAGACTCAGAGGCCTTTATGGTATTTGAACAATTTCATTTACTCTAGAATGGTGGTGCTTTTGCTGGTACAGCTCCCTTAAGCCTACTTTCAGACCTTTCTAGATTAATTATTTTTGAGTCATAGATACTTTTTGTACGTTACAACAGCAAAGTCACATTGAAAAGGATCCAGGGTGGGGAATGATTGCAGCCATTATTGCAAACAATCAACCACATGATTCATGTTAGCCTCAAAAGGGAAGTGTTTGTTGATCTTCATCCCTTTTCTCTTAGGATATTACTTTGATTCTCTGCCAAATTATCCACTCTCTGGAAAGAACAGCTTGCACATTCTAAATGAAAGATTTCCTCATTAGACAAAATAAAATAACAATGATGTAGGGACATGAGAATTAAAAGAAATAATTCCATAGAACTGGAGCAGAAAGCAGAGGGTGGGCTTTAAGACAAGACAGTATGAACACAAATGATACAATTGTGCTAACAACATGGCACACTTATAATATTGAATGTTAGCATTATGAATATAGAGAAAGACATCCACCTGATTTTTTCCCCTTATTTTTTGGAAACTTAGTCCAGATAATAGATGAAAGTCATCAAGAAGAAACCCTGAAATTTATGATAATTGTAGGGAGGGAATGATTTCTGAACTTCAAGATCCCACACTGAGAGAGGCATCCAGTTTGGAATGAGATATAGTATAATCATGGGTATATATCTGTATCTCTTTCTATGCAATAAACACATTATTTTAGGTTATTCATTACCTCATAATAGGCCAGTGACTTCATGTATTTGCTATCTTAGTAAAAATAATAATGTTTAATTATTATATACCTGTTAAACTTTTCTGGTTATTCTTTGATTACTTAACATAGCAAAGAAATCATTAGAATATATGGTAGATCATAAACAGGACATGTATTTGTGATTATTAGATAATAATCTAATATCTATAGCACTGAAGCCAAGTAAGAGAATCATAAAGTATTCCACATTTTACACTTTCAGATAAAAAACAAAAACATGTTTTGCTTACCTAAGGGTTTTGCTTAAGTTATTGTTTGTAGTTGACCATTATTAATGAAGGCATTCTTTCATTTCTGAAGCAATTTAAATTTTATGTCCTATTTATATTTCTCACCAGGAAGAAGTTCAGTAAAGAACTTGATATGGTGATGCATATAATTAAAGCAAAAACATATCATATAAAACTAAAATTTAGCAAATAAAATTAATTTAGAAATAAATTGTTTATTATTTTCCAAGGTAAATTAAGATTTTGCACTATATATTCATATTCTTATGGTGTAACACTCTATCTTTGCTTATTTAAACATGATATAGAGTAATTGGTGGCTACTTCTATAAATTTATTAAATTATTATAGCTTCATAACATTGGTAATGTATTCAAGTCAGTGATTACCACCACCTGCCCCAGGCCTTCACCACCCTATTGTCAGTGTCCATGGGTTATGCATATAAGCATACAAGTTCTTTGATTGATCTCTTCCTATACACCCACCCTCCCCTGCTTTCCCTCTGAGTTTCCACAGTCTGTTCTGGGCTTCTATATCTCTAGATGTATTTTTTAAAAATATTTTTTATTGATTTCAGAGAGAAAGGGAGACGGAGAAAGATACAGAAACATCAATGATGAGAGAGAATCATTGATCAGTTGCCTCCTGCACACCCCACACTGGTGATGAAGCCTGCAACTCGGGCATGTGCCCTGACCAGGAATCCAATCCCAACCTCCTGGTTCATAGGCCTACGCTCAACCACTGGGCCACGCAGGCCCGCCTGGATGTATTTTGTTCATCAGCTTATTTTGTTTATTAGATTCCACATATTAGTGAGATCATGTGAAAGCCCAAACTATTCCATGGAGAGTACATTGAGACTTACACACACACACATACACACACACACACAGACACACACACACACACACACAGACCCAGTTCTCAGTTATTCCATCCCTGCCCTGCCCCAGCTCTAATCACATCTTAATTCAACCACTTGAGAGATGACTCTGAGCCAGAATCACCAACGGTTACTATCTAGAAATCATGTCCCACAAAATTATAAGAAAATTAAATAACTATTGTTTTAAATCTAAATTTAGGCCTAAATTTTGGAGTGATTTGTTTTAGAGAAATGTATAATGAGAACATCTAGTTTCCAGTCTGTGATGCTGGCTCCGTAAGATGGTCAAAATCTCTGCTGTTTCTTCGTTCCCCTGTAAAATCTATTTACTAGGGCCAACAGAAACACAGTTTGTGCCAATATCTGGCAAGTTCCCAGAGGCAATAAAATAGCTGGCAATCATTAGTTCCTTTCAAAGGGCTTTTCTCTCTCCGGAATTTTAGTGCATCTGGTCGTTGTTGCTTCCATTGGTCTCTTATGTCTTTTTCCATCCCTCCCTGCCCCAGCTCTAATCACATCTTAATTCAACCACTTGAGAGATGACTCTGAGCCAGAATCACCAACGGTTACTATCTAGAAATCATGTCCCACAAAATTATAAGAAAATTAAATAACTATTGTTTTAAATCTAAATTTAGGCCTAAATTTTGGAGTGATTTGTTTTAGAGAAATGTATAATGAGAACATCTAGTTTCCAGTCTGTGATGCTGGCTCCGTAAGATGGTCAAAATCTCTGCTGTTTCTTCGTTCCCCTGTAAAATCTATTTACTAGGGCCAACAGAAACACAGTTTGTGCCAATATCTGGCAAGTTCCCAGAGGCAATAAAATAGCTGGCAATCATTAGTTCCTTTCAAAGGGCTTTTCTCTCTCCGGAATTTTAGTGCATCTGGTCGTTGTTGCTTCCATTGGTCTCTTATGTCTTTAAAAATGAACTTTTTTGTTGTTGTTGCATTTATTCTTTTCTTTTCTAGTTAACAATGTTCTTGGCCTGCCAATATGTAATTCATCCTGCTCTCATTTCCAGCTTAGTTTTCCATTATATCTGTCAGTATTTAGAACAACACACACACACACACACACACACACAAAATTTTTGTTCAGTTTGTTCTAACACCTACAATACTGATCAGTATAGAACCTAAGATTTTTCTGACTCCAAAATAAAGTTTTAAAATTTCTATTTCTGGTCTTGAATGATGAAAATTTTATGTTTTTTTTCTTCTAAATTTCTATTGGTAAATTTTTCTACCAGAGTGTTATAGAACTAGGTAGCAAAATCAGATGTCTTTAGAAAGACATGTCTCATTGTCCCAGACTGGACTACATACATATACACTGACCAACCACCATAGTACGTCCTAGACATAGTAATTGATATAAGCCAGTTAAGGCCCATTCCTGAATTTGGGGGCAGGACAGTCGTTAAGAATTTTTGAGTTCTGTTTGGATAGGGGAGGGAGGATATGTGCCAATTAATATTCTTAATCTCAAGCAATATAAAATAATTTCTGCTGAAATAGTACTAGACTGCTATAAGAGGGCCATGGAATATATTATCTATTCAACCAGCCATAGCAATGGAATGGGCACAAGCTAAAGAAACACCATTGAAATCCAGAATTTTCTTATGGATGATGTCACCGACTAGAAATTTGCTGCCATATGCTATACACCACACGATCTAGACCAGTGGTTCTCAACCTTCCTAATGCCGCGACCCTTTAATATAGTTCCTCATGTTGTGGTGACCCCCAACCATAAAATTATTTTCATTGCTACTTCATAACTGTAATTTTGCTACTGTTATGAATCGTAATGTAAATACCTGATATGCAGGATGTATTTTCATTGTTACAAATTGAACATAATTAAAGCATAGTGATTAATCACAAAAACAATATATATATATGTTTTCCGATGGTCTTAGGCGACCCCTGTGAAAGGGCCATTCGATCCCCAAAGGTGTCGCGACCCACAGGTTGAGAACCGCTGATCTAGACATTCCAAAATTGCTTATCTGGTGCTTCCTGGGTTCCTAGTCATTCCAAAATGCTGATTCTTAGAAGAGGTATATTGTTCTCCTTTAGTGTTTTATACTTTAAAGCTAGGACCCATATCCAACTTTTCCTGTATTTATCCAGACTATTCAGATATGGCATAGTAAAAGAACAAAGAACATCTGTCCATGATGACTTCCCCCTTTCTGTGCAATGTCATACACTTTTACTTTCCACAGATAAAGTACAGTTCAGTGTTTATCACCTGCATTCAATGCCAAATTCAATTGTGCTCCAGCACCTAAAGACCATGGGTAAATTATACCTGTTGTTGCTGTGACAAATTACCACAAACTTAGCAGTTTTGAATAACTAAAATTTATAGCTTCCAGTTCTAAATGTCAGAAGGATGACACAATCTCACTGAGCTAACATCAAGGTGCTCCAGGGCTGCGTTCCTTTCTGGAGGCTCTAGGGTGAATCTTTCAAAGCCAGAAACCGACATTTCTCTGTGGGTGACCACAACCAGGAACATTTGTCCATTTTTATTAGATTGGACCCATTTTTACAATCCAGGAATATCTCCCCATTTCAAGAATCTTAACCTTCATTACACTTTTAAAGTCCCTCTTGCCATGTAACCTATTCACAGGGTTTGGGGCCATTTGGGGGCAGGGGTTTTATTATTATTTGAGATGAGTACCTGGTTTATTTCTGACGCCGGTGAATCTCAGAGTGGCACAGTCTGGGACGTTCCTTGGATGGGTGTCAGGCATAGGACTCCACCTTTCAAGTGGGGGAGGCCTCGTCCTGCAAGGACTCAAGGCTGTGGCTGCCCCAAACCTCCAGCGCCAGGTCCCTCCTCTGTTCCTGGGCTTGTGGCTCCTCCTACCACTTGGGCGTGGCCACCTGGGGAGGATCAGGGTCACCTGGAGGGCACGTACCCCACGCAACTGCAACTTGCAAGCCTCCTGCGGGAGGCTCACAGGCCTTGCACGGTCAGCTGATGACGCAGCAGAACGCACACACCCTGCACCCTCGGGAAGGACTATTTATCCACCAGGCCACCAGCCAACTCAGCCCCTCCCTGCGCAGGTAGGCGGGGTGTGTGAGGGGGTGGGGCTCCCAACCTCCTGGTTCATAGGCCTACGCTCAACCACTGGGCCACGCAGGCCCGCCTGGATGTATTTTGTTCATCAGCTTATTTTGTTTATTAGATTCCACATATTAGTGAGATCATGTGAAAGCCCAAACTATTCCATGGAGAGTACATTGAGACTTACACACACACACACACACACACACACACACACACACACACACAGACACACACACACACACA
>NW_005370992.1:1178180-1207162 GCF_000412655.1 Myotis brandtii
CAAGGCAGTTCCTCTTAATTCATAGATCTTTGAACTCAAAATACAATTAGTCTTTCCCCACATTTTCAATATGTAATGGAGAATAAAGAAAGCATAACTACTATAAATGCTCCCATTCAAAAAAGGGAGAAAGAAAGATACAAAGCAATTATTGCTGCTTAGAAATTCTGAAAACCTGTCAGATATACTATATCACTAAACTCCTGGGACAGTAAATAATCTTAATCTCGGTGGGTTAGACCCTCTGGAACTGTAGTCTTAGTTCTGTTTTCTCTACTTCTGAATGGATAAGGTTTCACAGTCCATTGTTCTCCAGGGATAGGTTTTTCTATGCTTCTATTGGCATTTTGTTCTGATCTCTGGGCTCTAACCTTTGTTATTTCCATTCTATTGCATACTAAAAAGACCCAGGTAAACATCTGAATACTTCTCTCAACCTACTTCTTTCCTGTAAAAAGTTGGAGACTCAGAGGCCTTTATGGTATTTGAACAATTTCATTTACTCTAGAATGGTGGTGCTTTTGCTGGTACAGCTCCCTTAAGCCTACTTTCAGACCTTTCTAGATTAATTATTTTTGAGTCATAGATACTTTTTGTACGTTACAACAGCAAAGTCACATTGAAAAGGATCCAGGGTGGGGAATGATTGCAGCCATTATTGCAAACAATCAACCACATGATTCATGTTAGCCTCAAAAGGGAAGTGTTTGTTGATCTTCATCCCTTTTCTCTTAGGATATTACTTTGATTCTCTGCCAAATTATCCACTCTCTGGAAAGAACAGCTTGCACATTCTAAATGAAAGATTTCCTCATTAGACAAAATAAAATAACAATGATGTAGGGACATGAGAATTAAAAGAAATAATTCCATAGAACTGGAGCAGAAAGCAGAGGGTGGGCTTTAAGACAAGACAGTATGAACACAAATGATACAATTGTGCTAACAACATGGCACACTTATAATATTGAATGTTAGCATTATGAATATAGAGAAAGACATCCACCTGATTTTTTCCCCTTATTTTTTGGAAACTTAGTCCAGATAATAGATGAAAGTCATCAAGAAGAAACCCTGAAATTTATGATAATTGTAGGGAGGGAATGATTTCTGAACTTCAAGATCCCACACTGAGAGAGGCATCCAGTTTGGAATGAGATATAGTATAATCATGGGTATATATCTGTATCTCTTTCTATGCAATAAACACATTATTTTAGGTTATTCATTACCTCATAATAGGCCAGTGACTTCATGTATTTGCTATCTTAGTAAAAATAATAATGTTTAATTATTATATACCTGTTAAACTTTTCTGGTTATTCTTTGATTACTTAACATAGCAAAGAAATCATTAGAATATATGGTAGATCATAAACAGGACATGTATTTGTGATTATTAGATAATAATCTAATATCTATAGCACTGAAGCCAAGTAAGAGAATCATAAAGTATTCCACATTTTACACTTTCAGATAAAAAACAAAAACATGTTTTGCTTACCTAAGGGTTTTGCTTAAGTTATTGTTTGTAGTTGACCATTATTAATGAAGGCATTCTTTCATTTCTGAAGCAATTTAAATTTTATGTCCTATTTATATTTCTCACCAGGAAGAAGTTCAGTAAAGAACTTGATATGGTGATGCATATAATTAAAGCAAAAACATATCATATAAAACTAAAATTTAGCAAATAAAATTAATTTAGAAATAAATTGTTTATTATTTTCCAAGGTAAATTAAGATTTTGCACTATATATTCATATTCTTATGGTGTAACACTCTATCTTTGCTTATTTAAACATGATATAGAGTAATTGGTGGCTACTTCTATAAATTTATTAAATTATTATAGCTTCATAACATTGGTAATGTATTCAAGTCAGTGATTACCACCACCTGCCCCCCCAGGCCTTCACCCTATTGTCAGTGTCCATGGGTTATGCATATAAGCATACAAGTTCTTTGATTGATCTCTTCCTATACACCCACCCTCCCCTGCTTTCCCTCTGAGTTTCCACAGTCTGTTCTGGGCTTCTATATCTCTAGATGTATTTTTTAAAAATATTTTTTATTGATTTCAGAGAGAAAGGGAGACGGAGAAAGATACAGAAACATCAATGATGAGAGAGAATCATTGATCAGTTGCCTCCTGCACACCCCACACTGGTGATGAAGCCTGCAACTCGGGCATGTGCCCTGACCAGGAATCCAATCCCAACCTCCTGGTTCATAGGCCTACGCTCAACCACTGGGCCACGCAGGCCCGCCTGGATGTATTTTGTTCATCAGCTTATTTTGTTTATTAGATTCCACATATTAGTGAGATCATGTGAAAGCCCAAACTATTCCATGGAGAGTACATTGAGACTTACACACACACACATACACACACACACACAGACACACACACACACACACACAGACCCAGTTCTCAGTTATTCCATCCCTGCCCTGCCCCAGCTCTAATCACATCTTAATTCAACCACTTGAGAGATGACTCTGAGCCAGAATCACCAACGGTTACTATCTAGAAATCATGTCCCACAAAATTATAAGAAAATTAAATAACTTCTTCAAAAAAATTCAACAAGTGTTGTCCTGGTGTACCTGATGTTGATAAACTGGATGCTACAAGCAATGAGAGTGTTTAAATTTTGAGAATAACTCAGCCTTCTGTGTGGAGCCTCTCAAGTTGCAGATATGGAGATACAATTTTAGTAGTGATTTCACAGCCTAATAATCAAAAATGTTCAGATTCAGAGAGAATAAATTACAAATTTCAAAGTGGCACTTGATTCAAAATGGAACTCATTGATGACAACACTGTAATCAGGGTTCCAGGTTTATCATGGCAGCATGTGGATCAAGATATTGAAAAATTCTTCTAAGGACTCAGATTGCCAAAGGAGTTTCAGCACTGCGTCTGAATGCCCATATCTGAAAAAATGGAGAAGCTCTGCTTAGGTTTGTAAGTGAGAAGCACAGATACCTAGCACTACAGAGGCACACACATTGCATGGAAAGCCAGTACATTGAGGTTTACAAAGCAATAGGCAAAGATTGCGTTAAAATTGCTGGTAGTACCTCCAATGAGGTATCCCAATTTCTCTCCAAGGAAAACCAAGTCCTTGTCCACAGGTGGGGCTGTCTTTCATGGCCACAGCTGATAAGACAGTGGCCTTCTTTGGACAACATTGCTCTAAAACAGGGGGGAGGAAGGCATCCTCCTTGTTACCTAACTAGACAACCAGCCAACAAGAGATATTTTGTCCTCTTATGAGAAGTATGCACAGAACACATTGAGGAAGCATAAGGATTTTGGTAAAAGACATTGAACTGCTCAGGAGCATAGCAACTGGAGTTCAGCAGGTGCTAATCAATTCACCTCAGCCCTTCTCATTTCACTACAACTCTTCCTATTATCCTAGTACTACCTCAGAAAATTTTGCTCCATGTAAATGTTAGAGACTGTATACACCTTTAAGGTCTTCCCTACATGAACATAATTGAGGAGATCCTGGATTTTCGGGAGTTTTTCATAGATACTCAAACTCACAAATTTTACATGGTATTGAATCACCAGGGCTAATCACCAGGTATCTCATTATCATGAGATACCTTTATCCAAATGAAATCTGCAAACAAAGCATTTGTGGCTGCACAGAAGAGTCATAAAAAAAAAATCAGGAAGGAGAGAGATGTTGAAACCTTTCACTGTTCAGCTGGGGAGATGAACTTTGTATTAATGGGGGAACATTTTGTTTACATTCACCAGTTTATGGGAAAGGACACAGATAAACAGCCAGGCAAAGATGTACTTTCTGTGTGGAGCCTCTCAAGTTGAAGATATGGGGATACAATTTTAGCAGTGATTTCACAGCCTAATAATCACAAATGTTCAGATCCAGAGAGAATAAATTACAAATTTCGAAGTGGCACTTGCATCAGAATGGAACTCATTGATAACAACTCTGTAATCAGGGTTCCAGGTTTATCATGACAGCATGTGGATCAAGACATTGAAAAATTCTTCAAAGGACTCAGATTGCCAAAGGAGTTTCAGCACTGCGTCGCTTCATCACATAGGCATGATGGATTATTAACTTCATTTATAGCCTCTCTTCTTTCTTTCAGGAATGAGAGGTGAGTCTGAAAGTCTCAACCTGTTAATCATGTCTTGGTCTTCTTCCGACCAGCCCTATACAACATCCTACCAAGAGTCACCACATTAGAACAAAAGACACTTCAGGAAATCCCAAGGGATTTAGGAGTTCACTGACAGGTGCCCCTATCACTCAGGAATTATAAAGGTCTTATTAGCTCCTTGTCAGCAACTGGGATCTAAGACTAAATTTTAGAACAAAAGATTCTCCTAGCACTCTTATTTACAAGGAGATTTAGGAGCTGTAAAGGAACTGAGAGCAGATACACACACACACACACACACACACACACACACACACACACTCTCTAGAATCCTGGTGCATGAAATTCGTGCATGGGTGGGGGTCCCTAGGCCAGGACTGCTATCAGGGCTGATCAGGTTCCCTGCCTCCTGTCTCCCCTCCTTCCACAGAACACATGAGGAAGCATAAGGATTTTGGTAAAAGACATTGAACTGCTCAGGAGCATAGCAACTGAAGTTCAGCAGGTGCTAATCAATTCACCTCAGCCCTTCTCATTTCACTACAATCCTTCCTATTGTCCAAGTACTACCTCAGAAATTTTTGCCCCATGTAAACGTTAGAGACTGTATATACCTTTAAGGTCTTCCCTACATGAAGATAATTGAGGAGATCCTGGATTTTCTGGGGGAGTTTTTCATAGATATTCAAACTCACAAATTTTATAAGGCATTGAATTACCAGGGCTAATCACCAGATATCTCATCATCAGGAAATACCTTTATCCAGATGAAATCTGCAAACAAAGCATTTGTGGCTGCATAGAAGAGTCATAAAAAAAAATCAGGAAGGAGAGAGATGTTGAAACCTTTCACTGTTCAGCTGGGGAGATGAACTTTGTATTAATGGGGGAACATTTTGTTTACATTCACCAGTTTATGGGAAAGGACACAGATAAACAGCCAGGCAAAGATGTACATAGGTTCCTGAGTGCAGGAGCTTTTTCTTGAGTTGGGGTGTGCCATCACCAAATCACAAGGTCTTTGAACCACATACTATGGGTATTTTTATAGAGACTTCATCACATAGGCATGATGGATGATTAACTTAATTTATAGCCTCTCTCCTTTCAGGAATGAGAGGTGAATCTGAAAGTCTCAACCTGCTAATCATGTCTTGGTCTTCTCCTGACCAGCCCTATACAACATCCTACCAAGAGTCACCACATTAGAACAAAAGACACTTAAGGAAATCCCAAGGGATTTAGGAGTTCACTGACAGGTGCCCCTATCACTCAGGTATTATAAAGGTCTTATTAGCTCCTTGTCAGCAACTGGGATCTAAGACTAAATTTTAGAACAAAAGATTCTCCTAGCACTCTTATTTACAAGGAGATTTAGGAGCTGTAAAGGAACTGAGAGCAGATACACACACACACACACACACACACACACACACACACACACTCTCTAGAATCCTGGTGCATGAAATTCGTGCATGGGTGGGGGTCCCTAGGCCAGGACTGCTATCAGGGCTGATCAGGTTCCCTGCCTCCTGTCTCCCCTCCTTCCCCCCTCCTCCTCCCCTCGCCACCTGCATCCGCTGCCACCCACCCCTGATTCCCCATCCCAGCCCAGGGCCTGGCCCCAATTAGGCGATATGGACCTGCAAGCTGTGGGGAAGGACTGGGAGGTTGGCCAGCAGGCCCTGATCAGGTGATCGGGGCCTGGCGGCTGGGGGGAGGGACCAACTGCCACTGTGGCAGACAAGTGGCAGGCCGATTGGAGCCTGCCGGCTAGGGGGAGGAACCAGAAGGTTGGCCGGCAGGCCCCATCAGTGATTGGGGCCTGCGGGCTGGGGGCAGCTCCTGCGCATCATAACCACCAGTCGTTCTGGTTCTTTTGGTCATTCTGTCATAATGGTTGCTTAGGCTTTTATATATATAGACTAGAGGCCTGGTGCATGAAATTTGTGCATGGTGGGGGGGGCCCTCAGCTCGGCCTGCGCCCTCAGGGGATGTCCGACTGCCAGTTTAAACTGGCAGAAAGACTAAATTTTAAAACAAAAGATTCTCCTAGTATAATTATTTACAAGGAGATTTAGGAGCTGAGTCAGGAACCATGAGCAGATACACACACACACACACACACACACACACACACTTCATCACATAGGCATGATGGATGATTAACTTAATTTATAGCCTCTCTCCTTTCAGGAATGAGAGGTGAATCTGAAAGTCTCAACCTGCTAATCATGTCTTGGTCTTCTCCTGACCAGCCCTATACAACATCCTACCAAGAGTCACCACATTAGAACAAAAGACACTTAAGGAAATCCCAAGGGATTTAGGAGTTCACTGACAGGTGCCCCTATCACTCAGGAATTATAAAGGTCTTATTAGCTCCTTGTCAGCAACTGCACACAAACAACTAGAGGCCTTGTGCATGAAATTCATGCATGGGTGGGGGTCCCTAGGCCAGGACTGCTATCAGGGCCGATCAGGTTCCCTGCCTCCCCCGCTTCCTCCCCTCCCCCCCTCCCTTTGTCACCTGCATCCGCTGCCACCCACCCCTGGTTCCCCATCGCAGCCCAGGGCCCGGCCCTGATCAGGCGATATGGACCTGCCAGCTGGGGGGAGGGACCGGGAGGTTGGCCAGCAGGCTCTGATCAGGTGATCAGGGCCTGGCGGCTGGGGGGAGGGACCAACTGCCACAGTGGCAGACAAGTGTCAGGCCTATTGGGGCCTGCTGGCTTTGCGGAGGAACCAGGAGATTGGCCAGCAGGCCCTATCAGTGATCGGGGCCTGCAGGCTAGGGCAGCTCCTCCACGTCGTAACCACCAGTCGTTCTGGTTGTTTCGGTCATTCTGTCATAATGGTTGCTTAGGCTTTTATATAATAATCCTTCTGAGGCGGTAGTATTATTTTCCCATCTTATGGGTAGAAAAACTGAAGCAGAAAAAAAGTAATTGGCTTTGTCACATGGTTATAAGTGTCAGAATCAGGGCTGACCACAAAATGTGCAAGCCAGAGTCCATGCATGTAATCACTGCATCACCCTGTTTTCTCAGTGTTAGAGTAGCCTTGCCAGATTTTAATTTTTAAATCTAAGAGACTATTCCCAATATATAGGGTAGGATCCCTAGGCCTGGCAGGCGATCAGGGCCAATCTGTGTGGCGACTGGGGTTCTCACAATCCGGGATGCTGCATGCACCAGTGACCATACTTTTCATACAGGTGAAAGGCATCTTGCTGTTGTATGGGCAGCTACATTTTTTTGCCCTGAATATAAAAAGTAGTACTTAACATAATCCTTCTGAGGCAGTAGTATTATTTCCCCATCTTATGGGTAGAAAAACTGAAGCAGAAAGAAGTTAAGTAATTGGCTTTGTCACACGGTTATAAGTGTCAGAATCAGGGCTGACCACAAAATGTGCAAGCCAGAGTCCATGCATGTAATCGCTGCATCACCCTGTTTTTTCAGTGTTAGAGTAGCCTTGCCAGATTTTAATTTTTAAATCTAAGAGACTATTCCCAATATATAGGGTAGGATCTCTAGGCCTGGCAGGCGATCAGGGCCGATCTGTGTGGCAACTGGGGTGGGGCGATTGGGGGGGCCCCTGCTGGCACCCACCTTGGCTGGCAGCCTGGTGCTGCCTGCTGGCAAACCCCACCCTCCAATCGCCACTGCTGGTCGCCTCCCTCTCAGGGGGCAAACACGTCTGCCCCCTGGTGGTCAGGGCATGTCATAGCAACTGTTGCTGCCCATTGGCAAACCCCACCCCCCAATCACCACTGCTGGTCGCCTCCCTCTCGGGGGGCAGACGTGTTTGCCCCCTAGTGGTCAGGGCATGTCATAGCGACTGGACGTTCCGCCAGTCATTCCACCATTCGGTTGATTTGCATATTAGGGACGTTCTGCCAGTTGCTCCACCATTTGGTTGATTTGCATATTAGGGTTTTATTATATAGGATATATCTTATTATTTCACACCAGGGCAGGGTAATCTGAATCCATTTCAGTACTCCATACACCTCACCTTCACTCCCTCCCCTACCACATAATTTATCCAATCAAACCAAAACCCTAGGCTGTTGAGGTTTCCTTAGATGAAGCTACAGCTTTAGTGCCAAGAGGCAGTGCCAGATGTCTGTATTGGTTTTCAATTGCTGCCTAACAAATTACCATCAATTTAGTTCTTAATAATCTGAATCCATTTCAGTACTCCCTACACCTCACCTTCACTCCCTCCCCTACCACATAATTTATCCAATCAAACGGAAATCCTAGGCTGTTGAGGTTTCCTTAGATGAAGCTACAGCTTTAGTGCCAAGAGGCAGTGCCAGATGTCTGTATTGGTTTTCAATTGCTGCCTAACAAATTACCATCAATTTAGTTCTTAAAGAGCACGCATTTATTAGTTAGTTCACGGTGCTGTGGGTCAGAAGCCAGACAGGCTTGACTGTGTTTTCTGTGAAGGGTCTCATGAGGTCATAATCAAATTGTCAGCCAGGCTGGACTCTCTAATCTGGAGATTCTGGAAAAGAATACTTCCAGGCTTATTCAGGTTGTTGGCAGAATTCAGTTGTGTGTGGTTGTATGACTGAGGTCCTCGTTTTCCTGCTGGCTACCAGGGAGGATCACTCTCAGTTCCCAAAGACCACTCTCTGGTTCTTTCATGTGGCCTCCTCTGTCTTCAAGCCAGAAATAGCATGTGGACATCCACACATGTCCTTCCATGGGCACCAGCATCACAGCATTGCATCCAAAGTCGGGAGAGGTGAAACTTGATCACAGCCTTTTTCCAAAATGCCAAAGCCACCAAGACCACCAAGCTCTCTCGGGAAGCCCTCAGAGCCCACCTACTGCAGTACCCTGGAAAAGGGTGCAATTTACCAGCTCAAGCAGCATTTGACCCACCCAGATGAGGACAAATTCAGTATTAACAAGTACAATACCATGGTTGATTTTAAAATTACTGGCTACACAAAGACCAGTTTACTTCTCATAACAAGAAAAACTTAGATTTCTGCCTTACTCTTAAAAAAACAAAACACTTAATAAAATGTGTAAAAATTTAAGTAAACTATTTATTGCGTGCACTTCCTTTTTCCCTCCTGCTGGGGAACAGATTAAAAGCCAATTTTACCAGGTCTTAAGGCCCTCCACACATTTTGGCACCCCTTCTCCCTAGTTACAGCTCAGTAACTTTAAACCTGAGGCCATCCTTTATCACTCTAGCCAGAAAGAGTCAGAGCGTAGGCCAGATAACTCAGACTGAATATTCTTCTACCTCTAGAGAAATCTAAGGACCTCTTACTTTTCTATGAGCTTGGTTTACTTAAACACATATGAATCTTTGTCTTTTTCAATAGCATGTTTGGTAGTAAGGAAAAAAATCTATTCAAGTTAGCTTGAAAAAATGATTTTAACAACGAATCAAACAGATGAACTTATGGGCACCCCCATATAAGAAATGAAGTGTAATATGAGAAATAACCATGTCTCAGAGTGCCTGGAACTGGTGGTTTGTCACTCACATTTGACTTGGTTTTAGGTTTCTACACTTCTCTGTGGAGACTTTTTTTTTTAAATCTTAGTATCTGCTGCCCATAATTGTGATTTGCACATGACCCTGGCTTCTCAAAATCCCTATTCTGTAACAATTTTTCTGTAACTCTTAACCTCCTGTGTCCAACAATGTCTCCCTTTCTCAGACTCAGAATATTGTTTTTGATTAAAAGTCAAGGGGATTTAGTTGATAGTTGATTACTGCTGTTTCAGTTAACTAAGGCTCATTACTAGTCTAGGGATAAAAAGGTTCCTTTATTCCTAAGAAAGAAAACACGAGTTATATCTTTATTAATTCCCTTCAGTTTGGAGACTATTAAGACCTTCCTACTAGCACCCAAGGGAATGTAAGTAGTTAGTAGTAATTTTATGAAATAAAATTGTATCAGTATTTGTTAAAAATTGTCATTGCATTGACAAGTTTCATACCAGTTGATTAATTTTTTGGAGTATAGTGGTAGAATCCTTCTAAGACTTAATCTGGGGTCAGTAGTTAAGGGTTCCATATTAGTGATGCAGCCTATCGGTGTGATAGTATGATAAATAGATTTAAATGCCACATTTGCCATCATATACAGTCAGTGAACAAGTAACAGAAGAATGGCAGCCCTCAATAATAACATTTTTCAATATTTAATGTACTAAAATCATCTTTTTAGCTCATAAAAAAATTAAGATCGCTGATATCTACTCTGGAGATTATTATTTAGTAGGTTTAATCAGCATTTTTTCCAAGCACCCACATAAATATGATGACAGTGGAATATCTATACTTTGAAAGGAAACTTCTTTTTAACAAACTTTCTGTTCTCCGTAGAGTCCCCAAAATGCCAATCAACTAGATAGTTAAATGAAATTACATAATTATCAGAACTAGTGAAAATGTGAGGTGTTAACCCAACATCTTTTATGTGAATTTTTGCTAAAAACAAAAAAAGAAATATTTTGTACAGATAATTAGTCAGACTGTTTATCAAAACCAAGGCTTGGAGTATCTGTAATGTTTTAGATTATCTTTGATGATTTTTATTGGTCAAGTCAATTTATCTAAAGATATCACCAACTTATGTATTTTAGAATGAGCCCCAGTAATTCTAATCATTTTTTCCACAAGTAGTCCTCCTATATTTAATTTGTCCAGTAACCTCCTTTTTTATTAATATGCTCATAGGGTTTAAGTCACTTTTCTGTCTGAATTGTTCAGAAATTTGCTAATGACATTCATAGTGATCTTTACTCAGATTTAAACATAGTTTTCCATGTGGTTTGAGGAGTGAATAGTGCAGTTTGAACCCTTTCATCATCCACTTTCTATCCATTAATGTAAGACTTCAGCAAAATCCTAGAGAGATTGCAATACTATAGTATACTGGGTAAATACATGAGAGTTGGCCTGAGACAGAAATGGGTTTGAATTCTGGCTCTGTTACTTAGATGTCTGAAATTGTGCAAGATTATCACATATGGATGGCTGGTAAAGAACTTTTTAGGGAATGTGTTTATGTATTTTCTTTTCATAATGCTCAAATTATTAATTAGTTAATACAACTCTTGGATGAAAAGTTCAGTTTTTATATTTTATGTAATTTTCAATGGAGGGAAACTTTAAAGAAAAAAATAGTTAGAAATATATTTCACACTGGCGAGTTACTACCTGTTCAGGGAGTCCAGGACCAGATCCTTATCACTCCAAATTGAACTATTCACAAATAGCACTTCAGACATGATCTTTTCTAGAGTCAATATTCCCTCTGCCAAAATGTCCTGTTTGCTTGGATCATATCAACACACTGGCAGATCGGGCCAGTCACTGCCATTGCCTGCCTGCATGCCTCCTGGCATTCAAAGGCCTGAGCTCCAGGCCAAGTGGCCCAATGATTGCTACTCTATCCCACAAGCTCTATTTTCCTTATCATCTCCTCTGAATTATCTAATTATTGACCTAATTCTTGTGACAGAAACTGCAACTTGCCTATTCTTTATTGATTTTCATCTTCTTCCTCACCAACATGAAGCAGATTTTGTTGTGAATGGAATGTGCCTAGCAAAGAAAAGTGCCTTTTCTAGTCCCTTATACAGATAGGGCTAGCCTGTACCTAAGTCCTGGCCAATGAGCTCTAACAGTAGTTTTTATTCATGAAAATTGGGACTTCAAAAGAAGAAGGGATTTAAATCAGCTGGCATATGTCATTTTCTTTGTCCTCTTTCTTAATGCCTGAAAAGCAAACGAGATGGTGAGAAACCTAGTGGCTATCTTCAAAGCATGAGGTTCCTTTGAGAATGGAAACGTAAGGATGGCAAAGTAAGCAGGAAGTCAGTTATGTCATTTGAGTTGGCCTGAAAGCCCAACTATATACATTCCATTATTTGAGAGAAATATGAGTCTCTATCTTATTTTAAGCATTATTTTCTTGTTTCTGTTACTCAGAGTCTGACATATTGATACATCACTCTGAGAGAGGTGGCTCAGATAAAAATGGTTCTGATTACTATTTCATAGAATCCTATAATTCTCCAATGGAACCCTTTCTGGTTTATAACTTATTTATTTATTTATTTATTTATTTATTTATTCATTCATTCATTCATTCATACTATAGGGGTTATTAGGAGAGAAGGATTGCTAGTTATCTTAGTTACCAAAAACTTAGAGGAGATTAAATCCTAAACCATATGTTCCGTACTTGCTTATGAAAAGTATTAGTGAATGATAAAGAACTATAAAATGTCAAAGAATGCAATAAATAAGCATGTATTATAAATTACTTTCTATAGAATCTCTAATCTGTGAAATACATTCATTAACTTTTCTTAGGAAAAAAACACATCATTTTTGAGGTATTATTAGGTCTTTGGGTGACATAATTTGTAGGTAGGAGCTGCCCTATACATTGCAGGAAGTTTAACCTAACCCTTCTGGATTTCCCCCATTCAAATAGTAATCTATCCTCATTCATGTGAGAGTCAAAAATGCATCCTGACCGCTCAGGACTCATCCTTCTGCCCCTATTCCTCTCAGCTCTTTCTCTCCCACCATTTATCTCTATTGATTTAAAAAATTGAAGTCAGGTAACCTTTACTCTTATCTAATAATGTAATTATGACTATCCAGCCATCTCTCCTCTCTTGATTTCCATGAAATATGTTGGAAGATGGTAATGAGCATAAATTATAAGAAGTACATATTAGTGAAATAGTTAAGGATCTATATGTTGAAAACAATAGAGAATTTTAGTCTAGATCCACTACTAACTTGCTACAAACCTCTTAGAGTTTTTATTCATCAGTGAAGTATGTTTAATACTTCAATTTGTATTACATGGTAGTGTTATTAAAATTATATGGATTAATGTGTGAATAATCATTTTACATGAAACAGTGGGATAGTGATTTTTCTTGGAAATTTTTACAATTTAAAATTTCTGCATATTCATGAATATATTTCTCAAGGCTCAAAAAATCAGATCATTAGTTTTACATTAGTTATATTAGACATACAGTGATAGGAAAATTATGAATATTCCATTGTCTCATGTTTATATTTGTAGTTATATTTATATTTATGTATGTGTATATGTATATTTATGTTTGTGGAAGAATCACAGATATTTGTAACCATTTCCCATTACTCAGTTTTTAAGTAGAGACTGTATAAAATGCTATAGATATTTTTAATATTTCCTTAATGACTCATGACACAAAAATGGGGGGATACTCCAAGATAATATTAAATTGTGAAAATATGCTAGCATTTAAAATTTAAATACATTTTGCCATATTTTGTATAACATACATTTTGTTTTTTTGGTTGTTTATTTGTTGCTTTCAGTTTATATTCCACATATTGTAATTGTTCTTGCAATAATCTTAACTTACTTTCTGAGAAAAATCTATAATATCAATAGAGCTATGCACTCCCCCAAACTGCCATATTTTGTAAATATTAAAAAAGAAGCCTGTATATAGTTACAATTGTATTTCTCTGAATTAGCTGATATGTAAAGAGAACATAAGCATGAAATAATAATTTGTTACTGAACTTAAATTTTCCAGATTTCCAAATTTATGTACATTTTGGTGATATCTGAATATTTAATAACTTATATAGTACTGGGACAGAACATACACTAGTTTTAAAAATTACACAAAATAGGACAACTATATGGTACAGACTTAGGAAATATCAGCTCTGGTATGTCACATTTAATTGAGTAATTAACAGATTTCTTCACGCATGTTCTTTGTTCTCTCATCCATTCTTTTGATATCCAAGAGACTTGCTCACTTATCTCCTTTAAATCCTCACATAACTTTAAAGTGACCAATATTTGACCACCTTATTTAAAGTTGCACATACTCTCCCTATTACCCTTATTCTACTTAATTTTTATTCATTGCCGATTTTGTAAATGAGACTATATTGGCACACAACCATGCCTATCTATTTATGTATTGTTTGTAGTTATTTTGTCCCTTCTGTGACAGGTTTATATAGTTACTAAAGGCCTGGTGCACAAATTCATGCACAGGTGGGGCCCCTTTGGGTGGCCTGCGGGTCCAATGCCACCTGCAGCTCCTACCTGCGGCTCCTGCTCAACCCGGCTGCGCTGTGCCTGCCACAGGCTCACACCCAATCAGACCCAATAGGGATAGGCTCTCGCTGCCACAGTAGCACTCGCCAGCCATGAACCCTGCATCTGGCGTCCTCCCAAAGGGAGTGGCCTGCGGGATTGGGTTGAAACCGGCTCTCTGACATCCCCCAAGGAGTCCCGGATTGTGAGAGGGTGCAGGCAAGGCCGAGGAACCCCACCAGTGCATGATTGGGCTTGGGAGGGACGCGGGAGGTTGGCCAGCCAGGGAAGGACCACAGGAGGGCTCCAGGGCCTGTCCATCTTGCTCAGTCCCGATCAGCCGGACCCCAGCAGCCAGCTAACCTACCGATCGGAGCTTCTGCCCCCTGGTTGTCAGTGCACATCATAGCAGGTGGTTGAGTGGCCTTAGCATATCATTAGCATATTACCCTTTGATTGGTTGAACAGTGGACCAGTCACCGGATGACTGGACACTTAGCATATTAATCTTTTATTATATAGGATCAGGGAGACCATTTAGCCAACAAAGGCTAATTGTTTACTATTTGGCCCTTCATAGTAAAATGTTTGGTAGTCCATGCCCTAAAAATATACTTATTTATTGTTTATTGTCTATCTCACCTCACAAAATTATAAATTCAATAAAGCAGAGATTTTCTCTGTATTTTTAAAATCTTTATCATTTCCGTATTCCCAGTGCCTATAATAGCACCTGACCCAGCAGGCACTTAGTAAATGTTGATGTATAATGGGTGAATAAACAACAAAAAAATAAAGGAAATGTTGGTCATTTTCTCCATATGTCTGCTCTGTTCACTAGTTAAGTCTTTAATGTTTTTAATTTTGCATTTTATAAAATAAAGTAGTCATATACAAATTTAAAATATAGAAATGAAACAGTTACGTAAAATTATTTGCAACAAGCATAATTTGTGGCAAGTTGACTATAATAAAATAATAAATTACCAAATGATTTATAACATGACTTTTTAATTATTGTAAATATGTTATGTATTCTCATTTTCATCTTGAATCATTATAATCCACTGGCAGAGAGAAAAGTAGAAATAGTTTTACTCTTTAAATATAGAAGTGACAATAAATGTTGCTTTTTTTGCTTTTAATGTGATCAGAAACGAAAAAAGAATGTAAAAGAGCCTAAAAGGAAGAGGCTGCTGCATTTTAATATCTATAATAGACAAGTAAAGTATTGTGAAGAATTGTCATACTTGAACAAAAGATATTAGATTCAAAAGATATTAGAAACTAGATTTCAAAATGGTCACACAAAATATGCAATTTCAAGTCTTTAGATATGACAATAGCTTAAAATGAATGCAAAAATGTATCAAGGAATTTTGAGAAAACAATATGAGACAATATCAGTGAGGAAGAAAATAATGAAATGTCTAAGAAATCTGAGTAGTTGCTCAAGGTACTGGTAATGCTAAAACTTATGTATATAAAAGTGTCAAAACATTTTCAGTAAGCTAAACCTGAGATGAGCTGAGACCTGAAAAATGACATTGCCAGAAAAATGCATGTCACCTTTTCTGTTTTTTAAAAATATATTTTTTATTCATTTCAGAGATGAAGGGAGAGGGAGAGAGAGAGAGAAACATCAATGATGAGAATCATTGATTGGCTGCCTCCTGCATGCCCCCTTTTGGAGATGGAACCTGAAATCCAGACGTGCCCTGACTGGAAATTGAACCGTGACTTCCACCAAGCCAAACTGGCTGGGCAACATGTTACCATTTCTAAGAGCCAAAAGATGAAAAGGAACATAATTGTGACCACTGATGGGAGAAGATGATGTAATGCTCTACATTGAAAATGAGGGAAAAAATAATAATTCCCCACCTTACTGTGGCAAGGTGAGTTCCCAGGTGCTAGGAAACATATTCTAAGACAGAGATTAGTCATCAGGATGTGTATTTTGAGACGTTCTCTTGAGATTAACACCTGTGGAAGAGAGCAAAGTAAAGAATTGGGCAAAGGCAGAAGATGACATGGACTCCTAACCCAAAGGGCACTCTTGGGTTGCTCTGCAGCTAAGATAGACCATCAGAATTGTTCCAAGCTGGAAAGAGATAGCTAGGCCATTTTATCCCCATGTGGAGCAGTCATTGAGTGAGGCTGCCACTGGAAGGAAGAATAATGTGAGCCAAGGCATAGCAACCTGCAGATAGGACGTAAAGATGAACATGTCTTTTGACAGCATTCATAATTGTGTTATTGCGGGGGGTAGTTCATTCTCGTAGTGAAATCTGGGCTGTGCATCATAATGTCAACTACAGTCCACTTATTTAATTAGGTTCTGGGAGTAGTTCCTCATGGATTCCAGTGGCTTTCTCTTGCTGAGGTACTTCTAATATGAAAGTTAGTATGAGCCCGTGCTTCTGCAGCTAATTCCAGGACTTTAACAAGACAGTCATCATCTCCATCCTCTGCTGTCCATTCTTAATTCCATTGCCTTCTGGTGGTTTATTTTGTGTCATGACCCACCCCTCAACCATGAGTGTACTAAGACATTGACTACCATGCCCTTCTCAGGCTGGGGGAGTGTCACTCTTCCATTTATTATTTATTTTCATTGTTCACATCTTCTATAACTTCACTGATTTTGGTCTAGTGAATTTATACATTATTAAGAGTTGGGTATTAAAGTTTGCAACTATTACAGTTGATTTGCCTATTTCTCTCTCCAAATCTTTCAGTATTTACTTTCTATATTTCTGAGCTTTGCTTTTATGTGTGTATTTTTTTTATGATTTGATATCTTCATAATAATGAACACTTATATCACTGAATATTTTTAGTCTCTAGTAGTATATTTTGTTTTAAAGCCCATTTTGATGGAATTAACTTAGTTATTTTCATCTCTTTTATGTTTTCTTTTTGCATGATATACATTCTCCCATCCTTATTTCAGCCTCTTTCTGTTGGAGATAGAATTTTGGATTATAGCTTCATAGTCCTCACCTTTCTCACTTATTTACTGATATCACACTCCATTATTGTCTAACTTTCATAATTTCAAATTAGAAGTCTTTTGTGAGTGTTTTTTAAATTTTTCCTTTATGCATAATGTCTCATTAGCTTCCTTCAATATATTTTTTATCATTTGCTTGTAAGATTTGAAAATGATATATCTAGGTAATCTATGTGATTTTTTTGAGGGGGGTAGGCATTTATTCTGCTTAGTTATCTCTGAGATTTTTGGATTTGTTGTTTGCTTTTTGTCATTAATTTTGGAAAATCCTCATCCATCATGTCTTCACATATTTATTTTTCTCTTTCTGGGATTCAACTACACATATATTACAATATTTGATGTTGATTTATAGCTCTTGATGATTATATAGTTTTGTCTATTCCTCCTTTTTTCTCACTGCGATTCAGTATGCATAATTTGTAATGACTCATCTTCAAATTGATTGATTCCTTTTTTGGATATGCTGAATTTACTGAAAAGCCTGTCAAAAACACTTTTCCATATGTTTTTACATTTTTTACTTAATTTTTGTTTCATTTTTTAAAATTAGCACCATTTATACATTAATTACAGTTATTTTTAATTTTGTCAGATAGTATAGTGTCACTGTTAAGCCTGTGTGTGGTTCCAATTATTATTTTTTACCTTTTTTTTTTTACCTTTTTTCTCCATTTATGTCTCTTTGTTGTCAAAAGCCAGACATCTTGAATACAACAGTAGAGACTGAGTAAATAGTTTTATGCCTGAAAATAGGCACTCCTTTCCTTCTATTGAGCCTTTAATGCAGGGTATTAAGTTTATATAATTTGTAGAGTAGAATTTGAGTATTTCCTATTTTTCTTGGTTGCTATGGCTACCTTCAATGAACCACTGGTTTCAAATTTCTGTAGATATGTCTTGTATTTAAAATACAGATTGATTTTTCAGAGCAATCTTGTTGAAGGATGAAATTTAGGTTTTTCCCTTTGTGTTATGTCTCATGGAAGTTAGCATTTTCTGGTTCCTTGCCTGTTCTTTCAGGAGTAATCTGCTATTGTTATTCAGAATTTGTTAGCTTGACAGTGAAGAGGACAATTGGGTAACTTAATTCTCTGTTGTTATAATTAAACCTCAGTCTTAGGTATGCACTGTTCCTGGGTCTCAAGAATGTGTCTTTATAGTTCTTCACTCTGCATTGAATATATTGTGGGCGGATGTGTATTGCTGTCCTGCCTCTAGGAGCGGGGGTTTTTTTTGGTTGTTTTGTTTATTTTTTCACCTTTCTCTTAACCCCAGATATAATGAGTTTTCACCAATGCCCTAAGGGCAGCAAAGCTTTGTGTCCTTAAACTCACAGATAAGGCTTTCTTTGTCAGTGGAGGTAGGTGAAAAAGATATGGGTACAATTTATTGTACTTTCTGCACAGCTGCAATTCTCCCACCCCTCGTTTCCACCTCAATGAAGACTTCTGAGAGCTCTTTCTGATCTTTTCTGTGAGTCCCAGTGGAGTTTGTAGAGAAACAGCCTTTAAGAGGGTATAGACCTGCTCAATATCTGTCACCCGAGGTCACAAGTTTATACTCTGTGTATAAATGCTTAAAGGCCACATTCAGCATTTACCAACTTTTTTGTAACTCTCCTTACTGATGTCTACTTGCTTCCACTCATATGAGCAAGTACTCACATCTTCTCTCCCAACAGACATCATCAGTTTTTAGATTTGGTCAGTTTGTTTCTATAACCTTGGCTATGCAATGAGTTTGGAAAAAAAATCCTGAATTTGAAGTTAATTGTATTCCTTTTTCATTATAAAGTGAGAGTGACACTCCTTTCAGTTATATGACATCTAGGAGTAAAATTACACTTAATTTTTAATTGGTAAGTAATTATTATTAGCTTTCTATTTTTCCATATAGAATTAACAATGCAATATAAGCATAGCAATAGACACCCAATTCCATTATCTTTATAGCTATTGTTTCTCCTCTGTTATTCTATTTATATTTCTTCTACCTTAAATGACAGGATTCTCATTGCTATCAAGGCAGCAAGTGCTTCAAATCTAAAATTTAATCTTTAATTTTTTTTGTTTGTTTTTGACCATTCATGTCCCTAACACATTCAATTTGGGTTCCACAGGTAATGGAAAATATGCTATAGCTAGCTGTGAACAACATATATACTCTTGGAATCAACATTTTTGGAAGAGAAGAAAAGAAAGATAAAGGCTTCAGCTAACTTCAAGGGGATATCTAGAATTAAGATAGCCTGAGAGAGTTGTCCTAAGCTGGGAGGAGGGGCTTTATACTGCTGTGTAAAAGGTCATTAGAAGGGTCTTCCCACAGAAGTAGCACCATAGTGAGAAAAGTAGATTTCTTCAGTGGAGGCTTATAATCAAGAATTGTCAATTGGCAACACTCTCTGTAGGTAGGGAATAACATCTCCATTCAAACACAGAGATTTAAGTGGCATATTACATAGTATCCACCATATCTCCTTTTTCCCCTTTCAAATGAAAGTATCTTAAAATTAATAGCCATAATTATTAGGGATCTGTATATTAAAATATTTACACTTCTGATTGCACAGAGTCCACTGACTAGTTGGGAGAAAGAAAATTAGGCAGGCAATAAAAACTACTGTAAGGTGAGCATCTATAATATCATTTGGTTGCCGTTTCTGAAAACCACTGCTACCTCTTTCTACCTTAGAAATGGAAGCACCTTTGTCAATATAACTTCCCTTCTTGCTTCAGGAAGTTGTTGCCACAAAAGTATCTGAGAAAACAGTTTGCTCATCTGAACAAATAGCTGTCAGATAACATTTTTCACACTTGGAGAAACAGCTCACTTATCATGACAGCAGTTCCATCAAAACTTACCTCAAAATCCTCACCCCATTTTGTCTACTGATTCTATATTATTCGATGATTCTGTCTCATCATTGATGTTTCTATCTCTCCCTCTCCCTTCCTCTCTCTGAAATCAATAAAAACATATTAAAAACAATAATTGTCAAGCTATGGCCTGCAGGCTATAATTGTTCATCATGTCTACACCTTCTTCCCTGCTGCAACAGCAGAGGTGGATAGTTGAGACTGAGGCAATCAATATGGTCACCATAGCTGAAAATATCTACATTTTTAGAGAACAAGATTATTGACCTTTTGTCTACATCTTAAATGCTGAGTTTATCTCCTGAGAATAGGAATCCCTCTTTTACAAGTCATTTCATTATGTGCTCATGAATACAAAATTCTTTTTTTTTTTTTGGTGGAAATATGACGTTCAGTAGCAGCATTATAGTTTCTGTCTGTCTTTGTCATTTTTTAAAAATCCTTATTGTTGAAAGTATTACATATGTCCTCTTTTTCCCCCCACAACTGGCCAGAAATCTCTAACCCACTAGAATGTCATATCTAAAATGAGAGGTTCCTATCCCCATTCTCAAAAAAAACACTGGTAAATCTTGTAATCAACCAGCTGTTTATGAAACTACTTCATGAATAAGGACAATGGAACACATTTCAATTATGTAAAAGCAATCTCTATTATAAAATCTTTAGTGAATCTTTGCTATTTGCATCTATTTCTATATCTATTGATTATTTCTCTATAAATGTAACTAGCATTTGATAACTTTAATGAATAGCACAAAAACAAAAAAAATATTATTTAACAAAACATAAGGATATTTTGGCTCAAAAGAATACTGGATGACCCATAATGACTATGGTTGTTAGTGGATTATATGGGAGTGACCTAGTATTTAGAGAACTAAGTTGGAAGCTGCTGTAGTTATTGAGACAAAAAGTTATGAAATTTTGAACTAAATATTATAAGAAAAAGAATAATAAAATAAGAAGATGGATGAATTAACAGGACTTGATAATTTATTGATTTTTAGATTTCTAACTGTAAATATAGAAAACATCTAAGGTAGTACATTATGTGTGATCATGTTTCCAACCCTTTGTTCATGGACCATCACTGAATGATTGAAGAGATTGTTAGAATAGTCCTCCTTCACATCATAATTCAGGTCCCTGTGCTAAAAGAGATTCTTCCTTCTTCAAAACCATGTTTCTGGTGTAACTTACTTGGGACGAGGGGTGGCACTCACCATTCTAGTTCTTGAGAAGGGGAGAATACATGGAGAAGCAGCAGTAGGAAGATTTTTATGGGTTAGCTGACTATGCCACATATTGTTTTTATTCACTCTGCATTGACTAGAACTCAGTCTCAGCAAAGGAGAATATAATCTATTTTGTTGAGCCTATGGTAGTCACTTTCAAAGTTATTAACAAAATTCAACCTTGGAATGCTTTATAATCATAGAAAATGGAAAAACATGATATGGGCTGCTGAAAGTCTAGATATACAAAATATTATTTTGACTAACAAATTGGGTACCTGTTAAGATTAAAGATAGCATTTTGAACTTGATTTCTGAATATATTCTAGGGTATATTCTTAACAAGATAGTTTATGAATTTTTTTAAAAAATGTAATGACCACTAAGTGAAATTTGCATTCTTAAATAAAATGTCCGGTCAAAATAATATTATAAAATGTTGATAACTCTTCTACCTCGACATGCAAACAGTGTATAGCTATATTTCAGTTTACATTTAATGTGGAGAAAAAGTTTTGAATAAGCAATGGAATGAGACATATGCCAGAAACTTGGAACTAAACACAAACAGTGAAAAGGAAAGTCTTAGCAACAGACACGATGACATCCCCTTGGAGATACATGACTGTAAATGAAAATGGGGCAAATATTAAAAGGAATGCAATATAAAGTACTAGTATAAGGCAGAGGTCTGGGAAAACAGGTCAGTGAAGGGTCTGGAATCAGGCTGTAGAGATCTAAGAATGGGGCTGGATTTGAATGAACCTGATCTCTGGATGTCAGTATTCCTGGTAAAGTTGAAGAGAATCATAATGCTACAGTATCTGAGGTATTAAGGAACTCCATAAACATCTGTCTCCTGAGCCAAATATTTCTTCTTAGGCCAAGAATGGCTCTCATGATTCTCTTCTCCCCCGCCCCCCCCCCTTGCTTCAGGTTCTTTACTCCTTGGGTAAGTGGCATTATTCATATGATTCTTTGAAGCCCTGCTCCCCATCAAGAAGTGCTGCAGAGCAGGATACAAACTCCCTGATGTATCTTCCTTTTAGTGCTGTTCTAGTGCATTCTCCCACCGCACATATTGACTGTGAAATCCATTCTACAGCTGTTGGCAATCATTGGCAGCTGATGGCTTAGGGTTGTTACTTCTTTCAGTCTTCATTTTCCTGGGTTGACTACCTGTATGTGTAAAATTTATTCAGTAACATTTGTACATTTTTTCTCTTGTTAATCAATCATGTCAGTTTAATTCTCAGGCCAGTCACAGAACCCAGAATGTAGAAAGAAGTTTCTCTCTTGCCTATGTCAATTTTGATGTTCTTTTATTATGCATATTTCCCAGTAATATATGAGAACTTCTATCAGAATACCCTAATTACTCTTTGGAAATATATTCAAATATTTTTCATAAAATGGTTGTTTCAAGCCCTGGCCTGGTGGCTCAGTTGGTTGCATGCCATCCTGTATGCCAGAAGGTTGCAGGTTTGATTCCCGGTCAAGGCACATACCTAGGTTGCTGGTTTGATCCCTGGTTCGGACAGGTTCTCGAGGCAACTGGTTGATGTTTCATTCTCCTCTCTCTCTCTCTCTCTCTCTCTCTCTCTCTAACTCTCTCTCTCTCTCTTCTCCTTCACTCTCTAAAATCAATAAAAATATATCCTCAGGTCAGGATTTTAAAAAGATGGCTGTTTCAAACTTTTCATGATTTAAAAAACCCTCTATAAATAGTCAACACTTAGGTTCAAAATTTTTGAGTGACTCTCTAATCTAAGAAAAATGGTACTTCTTGATTTATAATGTTTATAATTTTGAAAAAAAATGTCTAATAGTTTTTAAAATAACCTAGAAAAATATTTGAATAATTGAAAAATTTATAAGTTACATTATCAGAGTGCTATGTCTGGGTCTCATTGTGTTAATTTAATAAAACAAAACTATGCATCAGAAAATTTTTTTTAAAATATCTTCTGTTCAGCCAGTTTCCTAATTTTACTTAGACTATAGTCTCTACAGAATTTACTGACAAGACAGTCTGAATATCAGGCTCACCTTGTTCTGCTAATTTCTAAAGATACCAGGTACATAGCTCAAGTGCAACCATTTTATTGTATTACAAATGGAAATGGCCAGGAAACTATGGAGATATTCAATAAGCTTAACAAACTTATAACTCATTTCAAGCATAAAAATGAAAATAATAGTCTACTACTATTTTCCTACTATTTTAATCCTGCAATTTTCCAACCATCTTAGGCTATTTAAAATGAAGAAATAAATTTCTGCAGAGTTTCTGAAAATTATATTTAAGGTTTTTTATTCTATTGAGCACCTTACCTTAGTGTTTCATTATACTATGAGGAGACTATTTCAGTTGATGTTTTCCCATAGTTGAAAGATGGATTTGTGATACCTTATTTTGTATATTTCACTTATTGGCCATATTGTTATGTACAGATCAGTTAAAATTGCTTACCTGTAGAACTGCAATTTTCAACCATTTTCATCTGTGAATTATATCCTATTAATTGTTATTCTCTAAAGGTATGGCAAAACAATTTATTTTTTAATATTATCTACCATCTAAAAGTTGGTACTTTTATGTTCTCTAAGTGTTGCTTAAGAATATGCAACTATTGGCAAAAACCCAACACAGGCATGACATGGTTAATCAATAAACCTCATGCCATAGCTGGTTTGACTCAGTGGATAGAGCATTGGCCCATAGACTGAAGGGTCCTAGGTTCTATTCCAATCAAGGGCACATATCTTGGTTGCAGGTTCCTCGGCCCTGGTTGGGGTGTGTGCAGGAGGCAACCAATGGATGTGTCTCTCTCACATCAATGTTTCTCTCTCTCTCTCCCTCTCTCTTCCACTCTCTCTAGAAATCAGTGAAAAAATATCCTCAGGTGAGGATTAACAAAAACATAAAAATAAACTTCATAATTTTTACTCCATTTTGTTCCAGACATTTTTAAAACAACTATAATAATGAATTTCAATGAAATTCTCAGCCCATTTGCTGTGTGGGAAGCAGAGTAATATTAGAAGGCTGCAAAGGCAACTAAAAGTAGAGCTAAGAGTGTTCATTAGATCAGTGGTAGGATTGGGATGAAGAGCATAGGATGAAATAAATTGTGAAAACAAATGGCAGGATTTTGAATTAAATGGCTGTGGCAAGAAAAGGAGAGTGATGAGTTATAGGTGAACCCGAGTATTCCAGTAGCAGATTGAATGACCATGCTGCCAGGTGAAAGGTCGGTTATTGAAAGCAAAGTAGTTTCAGGAGAAATGATTATATACTTTTTTGAATATGTTGTGCTTGGAGAGAATTACGGTGAGGAGAAAATTCTGCAAACTCTCAGTGGTTAAGAGGTAATTGTGTAAAGAAGAAGCCATACTGAGTAGGAAAGGTTAGAAAATTATGAGGAGATTCAGAGAGCAAAGATCTCATGCAAGCCAAAGGAGTGTTTCAAATAGGAGTGCATGATCAATGATGTCACACGTGGCAGAGATGTCCCATAACAAAAAGTCTGCCAAGATAATGAAGCAATCTAGTAAAATATTAATCTAATGAGACCCTTAGGTATAGTTTATAAGGAATTGGTGAATGTTTTTCTTTGAGTAAAAAAAAAAAAAGCCTTGATTTATATTCATTACAATGCACTGCAAGGATAAGATGCTCTATTTATTACAATAAATTGTCTCTAGAGCACATTGAACTTCCCAGTTAATTAAATAATGCCATAATTTATTTCTATTTATGTTTTGTTATTTTTCCCTGGTGGAATCTAAAACATCTAATATCTTGAACCAGAATGTATAGTGCATTTTTGGAGCTACATTAACTTTTTGCCCTTAATTCAATTCATTGAAGACAATAATATACTTGGCATACCCATACAAATGTAGGGAAATTGGCTTCATTCATCTCAGTGATCAGGGACAGTTTCACATTAATCCTAGAAATTATCTCCTAATGTAGTCAGTTCTCTTATTGTGTAAATTACTTCCTGTGAGAATTGAGTCATTTTTGAGTCAACACTAATTTTGCAGGTCATGATTAGTTACTGACATGGGCCAAGTTTTCCTAACAGCCACAAAAGGAATATTTAGAAGGGAAGAACTATGGGCCTTTAATTTACATAGGTACCTGAACACGTATAAATGCACATACACACAGTCAGAGACAAATATAATCAGAATACAAGGTAAGATAACATCCTTTTAATTTATCCTATTTTTTTTCTGAACAATTTCCTTTGCTCATTAACTGATTGAGTAGAAGATAAAGGACTTAACGCATATTCACTGATTGTGTACTCTGAGCCAACACTATTCTAATATCTAGGGATATGGCAGTGAACATAGCATATCTCTCTAACTGCCATGAGGCTTACAATTAGTAGGGGGTAAAATAAATAAGTGAATAAAAATATTAAGTGATATAAAGAACTTAAAGAATTTTTATAGAAAGTGATAGGTTGAAAATATCTAACATAAGTTGCATATTTTTTGGTTGCCCATCATTGTTCTCTTACTCCATCTCAACATATTTATTATGTATCTACCCACCAGAGACCATGCAAAAACTGGTTACAGGGGAACATGATTCCATTGAGAGCACAGCATGAAATGTTCTTAACCATAGTCAATCAGAGCACACATAATTTTGGTGACTCTATAGGGCTCATAGTGGTCACATGACCCAAGTTTATCCAATCAGGTGAAAAAAAGACTTCATTTTGTGGATGAGTGAAATAAATTCAAAATGTTAGAGTGCCAATGTGGATGGAGTTTAGAAGGGAACAGAGTTTCAAAGACGTTGTAAAAGTAGATGGCGCCAGATCATGTAGAGTTCTTCATTCATGAAGTCATGGATATATACATAGTGTGTGTTAAGGATTCTACATCTTGTATAAAACTCTGGGAAGAGAGATAAAGTATCAAATATTCAGTGAGAATTTGTGACATTTCCTATTTAAATAGGAAAGCATTTCATAAAGAATTTAGGTCATTCTTAAATCACTAATGAAACATTGATATATTTGCATAGCTAAAAATGACATGAGATCTTGGAAAGAGTCCAGAGTATGTCAGTTTGACTATTCATGGTGCATAGGTTCATAAACATGTAGTAGAAAATTATAACTAAGAACCTTTTCCTATTTATTGCATATCTTTCTGATAGTATGCTATGCAAGACCTTATTTTTGTAAGATGTGGGAGAATTTTCTTCCTTTTATTATTTTTTCCTTTTCATTCCCACTGTCAATATCAAATTACTTATTACTAATGATGATATTTATTTTGACTATCATTTAATTTAATTTTAATAATTTATCAGGTAGCTTCTAACCTCCATCTTGAGATTTATTTATTTTCTGTAAGCATTGTTATACAACATAAGTTGATGTTAGCATTGAGCTATTTACACTAAGTAAGTATAGTATCTATTTCTTGTATTTTCCCTAAGGTATATTGGTACTTTTTTGTTCGTCCCACACTATTCTGTCCCCTTACAGTTCTATTTAGGGGTTAATTCCCCTGTGTTAGGCCTTTATTAATATTTTAAGAATATTTTAATCACATTGTTTTATGCATTTTATTGAGAAAATATTTATTGTCTGCCTACTATTTGTCACAAAAAGAAATAATGATGGGCAGTTGATTAAAATTCATTCTACTATATTATGAGAACCTGTACCCAGTTTAAAAAAGCTAAATCTAATAATGATTGAGGAATGTGTCATTTTTCCCTTTTTTGTGACAAGACATCTTTCTACCTGTTCTCTTATTTGTTCATCGGTATTCTCTGCAAGCTGTGTAGTAGAAGAGGTTATACTGCTTCTCTGTCAGTGAGAAAAGTAACTTTAGTTTCAGTTAGCTTGATAGATATATAAAGCCTATGGAACATTCTGGGTAATACTTTTCAATGTTCTCTCTGCAGTGGATTATGTGTTTGCTGTTTACTCATTTCTAATACCACAGAGTAAGTGCACTCTAAGGTCTAAAAGAAAGAAGTGGTAATTTGAGAATTAGGTGACTGGGAACCTCTGTCTATGTCAACAATGAAAATGCCTTTCTTCTTTAAAGATTCCACGCGCATGTTCTTAAACCTGTCTGCAAAACTAGACAGAATCTTTTATGGTTACATAGATGGTCTGGTATGGTCCCGTTAGTACTAACTTTACAAGCTCCCCTTTCTTCTGTCTTCTGATAACAGACTTTACTCCAAAAACCACAGGGGTGAGAATGAATCTTAGTCGAGACATGTGTTGTTCTCTGCAATTGATGGCATTACAGGCTCCAATTTTTCACTCCTCCCTGATCTGTACTATTTGCCATGTGAACTGTCCTCCCTCTGCAAAAGGGATCTTAAAGAAGTGCTGGATTTGTACTTCTCTGTTCCTTAACTTTGGACCAAGCCATGTGAATTGCTTGGGGTAATAAAATTGGACAGAGGATAGATTGCTAGAGTGAAACCTAGGCCCAAAGAAGACGTACATGTTTCCTGTCGCCCCTTGTGTCTGTCATCACCATGAAAAGAGCATCCTGGGCTAGAAAAGGGAGGAGAGATAAGTGGAACAGAGTTCACCTGGCCAGGACACATGAGCTGGCCTTCGGACTTACAAGCTAAATAAAAAGTTATTGTTTATTGAGGTTTTCTGATACTATTTTTATTCATTATTTGGGCTACAGTTACATTTCGTCTACACAAAATTTATATCCATCCCAAATATCAGGTCTCAATGATAAAGTACAGAAAGTGGACCTGAACTAGGCAAATCTGAGTGCTTCCCAGGCATTTTATATGCTAAAACATGGGAAAATAATTCACTAACATCTAGTATCACCACTATGTATGAATACAATCCAGAACTGTACATTTTATTTTTGTTGGCATAAAGGGAAAGCCACCCATAGTGGGAGAAAATGATGCTGACACAAAGAGATAAGCAGACAACAGAGAAAGGGGAAAAAAGAGTTCTAACACTTCAGTATTTGAAATCTGTTTTTCTAAACTAGAGGCCTGGTGCATGAAAATTCATGCACTGGAGGGGGTGTCCCTCAGCCCAGCCTGCCCCCTCTCACAGTCCAGGAGCCCTCAGGGTCAGGAGGCGACCTGGCGATCAGGGGAAGGTGACACCCCATCACACCTCTGCTGCTGCCACTGCCAGCAGAGCAAGACTCGGCCGGCCCTGGTTACCTGAGCCTCAGGCGGCTCTGGGTGGCTGGGCAGCCTACATCCGAGGCTTGCCTGCTTCTTGGGCTGGCCCAGGGTGGCTGGGGGGCTGAGGGGACTGGGCGCTGCCATCTTGTGGCTGTGGGTGCCGCCATCTTTGAGGTTGTGGCAGTCAATTAGCATATTCCCTCCTTATTGGCTGTAGGCGCCTCCATCTTTGCGATGGTGTGAGGGTCAATTAGCATATTCCCTCTTTATTAGATAGGACTAGAGGCCCGGTGCACAAAAATTTGTGCACTCGGGGGGCAGGGGAGGGGGGTCCCCCAGCCCGGCCTGTGCCCTCTCGCAGTCTGGGACCCCTCGGGAGATAACGACCTGCTGGCTTAGGCCTGCT
>NW_005370992.1:1208159-1209765 GCF_000412655.1 Myotis brandtii
TTTTTTATTCTGGGCCAGCTTTAGCTCTGAGGCCTCGCTGCTGAAAACATGGATACAATGTTTCGGTCCGGCTGGGTTTCAGTCCGGCTGTTTTCTGGGGTTTTGTTTACCTTCTTATTTGCAACATAGTATATAGTTGCTTAGACTTGCAGATGAGAGGCTGGCAAGTGAGGCGGGGAATGTTGGAGTCTGCAGCAAGCAAGCCTCCCTGCTCGCTTCAGTGCCTGGCTGCCTGCCGCCATCTTGGCTGACAGTTAATTTGCATATACTCACTGATTAGCCAATGAAAAGGGTAGCGGTCGTACGCCAATTACCATGTTTCTCTTTTATTAGTGTAGATAACTCTCCCACTCCTCCTCCAATGGTGCAAAAGCCCAAGCAATATTGTAAGGGAGACTCTAAAATGTGAAATTGGTTGATTTGAGGCACTGGGAGAGCCACAATCCTGAGTTAGAATGGTAGACACCTTGCTATGCAAGGAATTTTTTAGCAATTGTTTTTTGTTTTTATTTTTTAAGGAGCTCAAACCAGTGATTACATAGGCTTCACCTTTGTTCTTATTTCTTTATACTATTTTAACAATATTTCTAGCTGTTTAAAGCAACTACAGTGATATTTATTTATGTTTAAAATGGAACCAAATTTTTTTTCATGTAGATAGACAATTGTCCTAATAGTATTTGTTAAATAGTTGTCCTATGTCTTTGAAATGTCAACTTTGTTATAAAGTATATGTGCTTAAGTCTGATTTTCAATTTTCTGTGTTATTTATCTCCTTGCCTTGCCTTCAATTGATACCAATTGTTTTCATCATCACATATTTTAATTTTATATATATGTGCACATGTTATATAAATATTTTCATCTAGCATGACCATTTTCCACCATTCTTATTGTTCATGATTTTTGGATATTCTTAAAATGTTATCTTCCAGTTAAATTTTAGAACCAGTTTGACAATTTCTTTAAAATTTGTTGTGTGTTGAATGGATAAATTATGAAGAAAATCAAAGCCTTTATATAACAATAAATATTATCATCAGGGAATATGTCTTTTCTCTCCATGTCTTCAGTTTCTCTTTTCTTCCTTTTGTGGAGCTCTATAAAAGTATTTGTATTGCCCTGCCCGGCTTGGCTCAGTGGATAGAGCGTCAGCCTTCAGATTGAAGGGTCCCAGGTTTGCTTCCGGCCAAGGGCACATGCCTGGGTTACAGGCTTGATCCCCAGTGGGGGGGGGCGTGAAGGCAGCCAATCAATGACTCACTCTCATCATTGATGTTTTTATCTCTCTCTCCTCCCTTCCTCTCTGAAATCAATAAAAAAAATATAAAAAAAGTATTTGTATTGTTATTACACATCATTTTATAAAATGATGTATGTTTATAAGATTTGGTAGAAAAGTGTCCAGTTATTGAATTTTGTTTGCTACTCTTTAAGAGATGCAGTAATCTATACTAATAAAAGGGTAATATGCTAATTAGACCGGGAGACCTTCAGGGAGACCTTGATGTCCTTCCGGACAAAGCTATGGTGGCGGGGCCGAGGCAGAGGTGGTTAGGGGCGATCAGGCCAGGAGGGGAGGGCAGTTGGAGGTGATCAGGCCGGC
>NW_005370992.1:1209994-1221586 GCF_000412655.1 Myotis brandtii
ATGAGCAGGCTGGCAGGGGGGCAGTTGGGGGTGATCAGGCCAGTGGGGGGCAGTTAGGGGCAAGCAAGCTGGCGGGGGGGGCAGTTGGGGGCAATCCGGCTGGAAGGCAGAGTGGTTAGGGGCAATCAGGCAGGCAGGCAGGTGAGTGGTTAGGAGCCAGCAGTCCCAGATTGCGAGAGGGATGTGTGACTGCCCGTTTAGGCTTGATCTCACAGGGATCGGACCTAAACTGGCAGTCGGACATCCCCTGAGGGGTCCCAGATTGGAGAGGGTGCAGGCCGGGCTGAGGGAAACCCCCCCCCCATGCACAAATTTTGTGCACCGGGCCACTAATATACTATAATAGTATAACAAACTTCAGTTTAAGGAGGCCATCTGAAAGCAAAATATGAGAGAATTATGTAAGTTTTATAATAAAGATTCTTTATACCTCCAGTCAATACTTCTAGACAGCTGACAGGTGGACAGACTAGAAATCCTGATATTTGCGAAAGCCAGAAGGATGGAGGGAAACCTAGTTATTCTAGACTTTTCTTAAACCTCTCCTTTGAATTCTCCTCCAATAAAGAAATCCATGTAGAAGTGTCCTGTCTGAAAGCTATCAGCATTGCATCTCAAAGGCGTGTGTTGTTTTATGTTGGTCTAAGGTAGAAACCAAGGCGCAGGCTTGATCTGTGGGCTGCATGGTTGGTTGGAAAGAAGGAAACCACAAGTTCAGCGTGCAGACCTAAATATCACTGCATTAACAAGAAGTCTAATACTGACCATGAGGCAGTGGAGTCCTTCTGCTTGAAAATGATTTATGGCCACCTAGGGTGTTAAGGGACCAATATTGAGAAACCCTAAATTCTGGCAAAAAGAAGTCTAATATTTCACAACATTTAAAGCATCCCCTAGGCTTATAACTAGAACAATAGAAATTAGGCATCTAAAGGGTACCACATTCAAAATAAGAATTTGCTGCTCTATTTACTGTCATTTGACAGTGCACAAAAGAACACCCTCACTAGTAAAACAGAATCAGCAGTATAGGGGCTCTCTCCACCTCCAAGAACATGACTTAAAAAATGGATACACCCTCACATTTGGACTGCTAGTGTATGGAATATGTTTCTTGCTGGCAACCACTGTGTATTGCTTCCTAACTCTACATTTTATATTTAGACATTTTATTGTAATTGTGATTGCATTTGGTTCTGAGGTAGGCAATTTTGTCATTTATTGAATAGTTTGCCATATCAAAAGAAAACAAAGGTTGTGAGTTGGAAGATACAGTGATGAGAAAAAGCATTATTGTCAAGCAGAAAACCCAGGTTAGGCTATGTCAGATCAGGGTGAGGGATGGGAAAGAAGGTTTTTTGTTTGTTTGGGTTGAGTTTTTTATTTTATTTTAAATATATTTTATTGATTTTTTACAGAGAGGAAGGGAGAGGAATAGAGAGTTAGAAACATCAATGAGAGAGAAACATCGATCAGCTGCCTCCTGCACACCCCCCACTGGGGATGTGCCCGCAACCAAGGTACATGCCCTTGACTGGAATCGAACCTGGGACCCTTCAGTCCGCAGGCTGACGCTCTAGCCACTGAGCCAAACCAGTGCTGGCGAGGGTTGAGTTTTTTAAAGCAGAAAACAATTTGTTTCATGTTTAGAAAGCAAAATCACTATGTGGTGCTGATTGGCTGATAATAGGTGAACCAAATGCTAAGCATTGACTAAGATTTACTTGACTGTGATTTTTCCAAGAAATAAGCTTTACTGATTACGTGAAGTGACCAATCCAGGTTTATGGAGCTGCACTTGCTGTTTTTGCAGAAGTCAGGTCTTCACTCTTATTAGTAGGTTAGGCAGAACGTCAAGATTCACTGAATGTATCACAAGGCAGCCCATTTAAATCTGACTGAATTGAAGGCTCTTCGTCCGGGGAATCTCTACTCAGAGTATGCAGAGTAGCTAGACATAGGTATATCTTTGGGGAGGGTAGGAAAATATTTTCAGTTTTAAGTGGGGCTGTTATTTTATGTGACATTGGATTTTTTGGAAATATATGCAATTTTTATTTATGAACTTAAATTCCAAAGAGACATCAAGAGAGATATCTTTTTTGTTTGTTGTTTGTTTGCTTGCTTGTTTTTATGGCTTTTACCTTAGGCCTCACCTCCACATTTTCTTTCAGTTAGTGGAACCTGCCTTATTCCTGATCATACCTTCAGGTGAATAACTTAGCCTGGGCATAATCATTTTTCTGATTGTTTGAACATAATGATAAGGTCTAACAATAGCATGTGTCAAATCACTCTCTGTGGACTTTATAGAGAATTCATTCATTTACTTGATAAATATTTTGAGTGTCAATGATATGATAGTGCTTTTGCTACATTTGGAACAACAGTAACTAAAATAATTTATTTTACAAAATTACTCTCACAAAACTTTTTTTTGGTGAGAAAATGAAAATAAAAGTAAAATGAATCTTTATATATCTATCTATTTATATATCTATATATCATATTTGACTTTCCATGCTTTTAAGATGTGAAACAATTCAGTCTCCTCATTGACTTAAACTTGCTGAAGCAATTTGCCTTACACTTTTAAATGAATAGGCCCGGACTAATATATGCATGCATACATAATTATACATGTGTGTGAGGGTATGTGTTTAGACTCTTTTTCAGTGTAGCCTTCTGATGTATCATTTTTTATGAAGTATCAATAGACATCTCTCTATCACTCTAAAAATGTCCAGTTGGATAATTATGTGAACTGTTACCAGTGTTACCCTTACATGAACTTTTTCTATAAGTCAGTTAGAACAGAGCTTGGCACATAGAAATAATGCAATTAGTTTTAGTTGTAGTTCTCATATTTTATCTCATTTCCTTGGACCACATGCATACATCTATAAGATGGCTGGCTGCAGTTATAATGAACTTATGGATGGCTTTCTCTGGGCAGAGCTTAAGTAGCCCATATGGAAATAAAATACACCATTCACTTTACTTGAACCAGGCTAAAACCAGATGAGCAAATTAGACTATATACAGAGTTGGCTGCAGTGCATAAGTCATAAAATAAGGAAATTCATTTGGAAACTATAGTCTCATCTGTTACTGAACTCAAAGCAAACACATAAATACTGCTCTTTGTCACTGTTTAATGTCAGGTATTTCTATGTGGAATTATTAGTATTTCAGAGGCCCCCCATTTTTTTGTGTGAGAACAGATTTATTTGTGTTTCAAGGATAATAGGCCTGTAATGGGAAGGGTAATGTAGATCTGCATTGAGGGCATAATGCTGTGATTCTTGTGGCTTGTTAAAATCAGTGGAGGCACAGAGACAATAGCACTGAGGAAGTGATGAGATGATTAGTATGTGTTTTAAACCGTAGTTAATTACACAAATTATACACATTAACTGAAAGAGAATTAATTATTCCCTTTGTACGTGCCTATTTGTAACATGAAGTGGCCTGATGAATATAAAAAAATAAGAATTTAAAAGAATACCCATTCTCTCAAAAATATCATAAGCATATCAGTATGTTTAGTCCCTACTACTGTTAGGTATACTCCCTTTTCTAGTTTGCTTTTAAAAAATGATAAAAATGTGAGTGACTATAAAACATAACAAATTAAAAGTTAGTTAACATAAAAAAGTATGAAACACACACACACACACACACACAGTCACTCTCCTTTAAGTCTTCTAAGTCCCAGAACTTAATGTTGATTGGATCATTCTTCCACATTTATAAATGCTACTAAGACATTTCTAGAATTAAATTCTGGACTGTAAACTTTATGTAATCACATGGGTTCAAAAAGAAGTATTGTAAAATAATCAAAAGTTTCTAAATCTGAGTAAGATTATGTGGGGACATAAGTGTGACAATGTTTGGCTTCTCAGCCAGGGTAAGAAAAAGTAGGATTTAATAACAGATTTCAACTATTGTCCACACATGTTTTCTATGCTTAATGGACTAAGTTTTAAGATATTAAGCTACCTACTGTTCTTGGTTATTACTTAAAAAAAACACACCTGGAAACAATATGTAGAAATCTTCAGATATCACATATGGGCAAGGTAGCTAAAAAACCTAAAAATTTCAGGTGTTTCCTATATCTTAGGAATCAGGAAACTTTGCCTCATGGATTCTGAATGTAAGACCCTGAACTCACGACAAATGAGTGTCATGGAGGGTGACTCTGCATTAAGTAACTTGCTCATTTTTTAAATCTAATTTTATCTGTGTCCTATGACATGATAGCATTTGCTGTTTTTTTCTGAGCGGCTGAGTTTCCCCGCCTCTTGGGTTGAGCAGGGCTTTGTGCCTTTTTGGCAGTTGTGCCACTCCCCTCTCCCAACATTACAACATTCAGGAAAGAGTTATCCTTTCAAAGCATAAATGACGTCTCCCTGTGACTTGACTCAAAATCATCCAAAGTCAATCATCCAAACTCTTCTCATTTAAGTTAGTGAAAAGGCCAAATCTTTAAATTGTCTGTAAGAGCTACATAGTCGGGCTCCATTACATTTCTGAATTCATCCTGTGAAGTCACCTTGTTGCTCCTGCTCTCTAGCCACTGGTCTTTTCATTGTTCCTAAAACAAGCCAAACATGTTCCAGCCTTCGCACATGCCTTCTTAATACCTGGAATGTTCTTCCCTCTCAAATCCACATAATTCATTTCCTTTCTTCTTTCAGTTCCTGTTCAGTGCCCCTCATCAGTGAGAACTTTATAAACTGGCCTGCATACATATTGGAAGCCATCCCCTCTGTATGTTCTGTACCTTGATCTGTTTGTTGTATGTTTCTCATTTGAGTTATTATGTATTTATTTTGTTTCCCTCTGCTAAACACAAATTGCATGAAGGTAGGTATTTTGCATGTTGGTTTGTTTACCACTGTATTCCCGGCACTTAGTATAATGCTGGGCAGAGAATATATCTTCAATATTTATCTGTTAAATTAATGAAAATCTAAGAGCTTGAATAAATACTACTGTCACTATTTATGCATGTGCCCTATTTCCCTAACTAAAATTTTACTCTAGGAGGGCCATTCCTCTTGTAGTTAGTTTTAATAGATAAACACTGAACAAGAAGTGACTGACACTAATGTGCGTTTGTTGATAGTTGAATAGTTAACAGAAAATGATGGCAATTTATTGGAACAGCATGAAAACTGATTTGATTGTATTCCAAGATGTTTCAAATGAGAATAACTATGTTCCTAATAAATGAGTGTGGTTTATTACACAATAATAGATAACTGAAGCAATAGTTTTATTCACTGCTCAGTTGTGAAAACATTAAGGCTTTTTGCACATAGTATTTATTAATTTACTTCTATTTATTGTCTTTATTACTTAGTCCCCTACATTTCTTTTTTGGGATAACTTCCCAAATAAGCTGCTTGCATGTAAATTATTGTTCCAGGTTCTGCTTTTGGGAAAATTTAAGGTAAGGCAAAGAGAATTATTGAAACACTACATTGGGACATAATCACAATTTGATATTTTATACAAATCACTCTCATATTTGGAGAAGGTTTGAAAGAGATGCATGGAAGAGGAGACCAAGTAGACAGCTATTATAATAATCCTAATGAGAAAGGAAAATATATTGTACTAAAATAAAATAATGAGATTGTGAAAGGAGGCAGTAGTTGAATATGAATGGTAAGTCAGAGATAGAACCAAAAGGAATTACAATTCTTTTGGATGTTGATGTTAAGTGGAAGTGATGTTAAGTGGAAGTCAAGGGGATCACTCTGCCTTAGCTGACTGGACTGAATGGATGCATAGAGTATACAGGAGGGAGGTCAGTTTAAGGGAGGGATTTCATAAACAATTACATTTGTTCAGAACTGAACATGTTTTGTTGATGTATGATGCCCAGTAGGCAGTTGTACATATGACAGTAGTATTTATTCAAGCTCTTAGATTTTCATTAATTTAACAGATAAATATTGAAGATATATTCTCTGCCCAGCATTATACTAAGTGCCGGGAATACAGTGGTAAACAAACCAACATGCAAAATACCTACCTTCATGCAATTTGTGTTTAGCAGAGGGAAACAAAATAAATACATAATAACTCAAATGAGAAACATACAACAAACAGATCAAGGTACAGAACATACAGAGGGGATGGCTTCCAATATGTATGCAGGCCAGTAGTATATTGGGACTGGGATTACAGAGTTTGATCTGAATGGATTGGAAATAATAAATTAAAAATTACCAGAATTCAAATGCTAATTTGATATTGATTTTGTATTAGTAATTTCAAGTGTAATAATAATGATTAATGTTATAAAAATAACTTAGGACTTTTATAGTACTTTCTCATATAAATTTGGTTGTAAATCGCTGAAGATAACACATATAAATGGAATTAGAACTCCTTTTACATTAAGTAATAGCATTTCAACAGATAACCTTAGTGGGCTATGGAGACTCCCTATTCTAAAATTGAATTATCTCGGTAATCCTGCTACTTCTGGTTTGGTTCAAAGTGATGATTATAATCATTTTATTATAATATTATTGAGTAAGCAAAGCCTAGATTGGTCCATAGAAAAATATACAAATTTTAAAAATCATAAGAAAATAACAAAACAGTAATTTCAGATATCCTTGAGATACCCCATGGTTACACATTTAAAAATTGAAGCTATAAATGTTAGACTTACAGCAGTTTGATGATTTGGTTTAGGAGTACTATTTCATCTTGGAGGTGAACTATATAACTACCTAAGGAAAGTCACCTTCTTTTGGAAGAATGATTAGGGCCCATGTTATGCCACTTCCAACTAAGAATTTCTCTGAAATAAACCTCTACTGAGGATGAAAGTCACCAATGGAAGCAGAGATCCCTGAACTGCCCTCTTCTATCCCTGTCTTTCAAATCAGCAAATCAGAATACTTCCCTTGAGCAGGTCGAGCCAGCTCAAATCAGTTCAGACATAGAATGATTCTGTAGATCACGACCCTAATTTTTATAGTCACTTTGGAAAGAATGGACTCTCCCTGAATTTGACTGAACAACTTTTTTTCCCATTGAGCTGCTTTGAAAGCTACTTCTGTGAATAGCACATTTCCACAATAGAAATTCAAGGATCTTTTCTATCTCAATGCTGTCAGCCCAAATGACTTCAAGCAGTTTCAGTTCTGCCATCTGTAAGAGATAAATTTGCTCAATCAAGTTAAATCACTGTACAAGCTCAGTCACTGCACCAGAAAACACCCTAGTTTTATCTAACTGTTCTTATTCCAAGGTTAAATTAATGTCTGAAGTTCCACATTTTGCCCCAAACTAATCACATATACTTGTGATAATATATTTGTAAAAAATAGTTTAGCTAATTAAAAAAGTCACATGGAATGAAATATATGTTTGGACTTGTAGTAAAAATTACTTCAAGATTTAGTTTTTTGTTTTGTTTTTTTAAATATATTTATATATTTTTTTATAGAGAGGAAGGGAGAGGGATAGAAGGTTAGAAACATTGATCAGCTGCCTCCTGCATTGCCCCCTACTGGGTATAGAGCCGGAAACCAAGGTACATGCCCTCCACTGGAATGGAACCCTGAACCTTTCAGCCCATGGGCTCTGAGCCAAACTGGTCAGGGCAAGATTTAGTTTTAACTGAAAGAAGTAATATTTTCTGCTTTTCATTACATGAAGTGTAATCTACATACTTTATATCTTCAGATACAGTGTATTCTGTCTTCCTAAACATGTATACATTCACACACACACACACACACACACACACACACACACACACACACTCTTATACAGAAACCTGGAATTTAGCTCACCTTTTAAAATTTCCTGAACTTCTATGCCCTATTCACCTTGCCCTAAATATTTTTTACACATTTGAATTTCTATATTTATTTTATTTTCTCACCTACAACTGCCATCACCTGTCTTGAACCCAAATCTAAAGATAAGAGCTCACTTCATTTTTCTTGTTTTATCTTTCTAAACACTTATCTGAGAAAGTTACTTATAATTATTTCTCAAAGCACAGATAATACAAAGAAAGGCATGTTTTAAAATCACAAAACAGGGTATTTAATGTAGCTATTAGGGAATAATGTTTCACATCTAGGAGTATGCAATAGGCTGAAGTGGTCATCTTGCAAGGCCTTTACTTATGGTCTAGCTGATTCTAGCACGCTCATGCATGCCCAGTCCTCTGCACATGCTAGTCCCACCAGCTGCAGCAAGGCTTCTTTCTTCTCCCTCCATTTCTTTGATTTACTCCTAAATAACTTTTTGTTCTCAGTTTAGAAACGGCCTCCTTCTGTTTAGAATCCCCATATGAGTTAAGTGTTAATACTATCTGATTTCATAGCATCCTTATCACAGAACTAAGAATAAGCAAGAGGAATAGCTTTTTCTCATTCTTCTTCTTGAATATTTTGCCATTTATTTTTATTATTTTCATTATTTTTGAAATATTAATTTTTAATTAAATTATTTTTATTGAAGAAGTAATATACATCAATTGTGCAAACTTTAGAAAATTATGAAAAAGAAACTAACTCATTAATTTAAAAATAACTTGTAAACAACATGCACAGGGATAAATATGAACTGAAGTAATATTAAAAATTAAATATGTTTATCATTTTGAAATTACAAAATACATTGTCATGCATTAAGTGATTTAGACTTTGGCACACTCCAATGAGGTAGCCAGGGTAGGTAGTGTAATCTAAACTGAGATACGAGGATTATGTGATTTGCATCAGTTATCACACTGGTTTACAGGAATTTTTTGCTAATCTCAATAACTGTCCTTCCCACCTAAAGCTGCTCAGACAAGAAAGGATGACATGAGTCTGACTAGTCTGTGGATAAGAGTTTTATTCCAGTTTTGCATATGAGGAAATTATGATGTAGAAAAATTACATAGCTAATGAAAGAGTCAGTAAATGATACAACTCCAACTTTCACATTCAGATTCCTCAATTATTTATATTAACTGCTAAGTAATATAATAAATGAAAGACATTTAGTACCTTGCCTAGAAAGAAGCAAGTTTTCATTTACTGTTAGCATTTATCATTAGTTTTCCTTACTTTAAAACTAGAGGCCCGATGCACAAGAGTAGGCCTTCCTTCCCTCGGGGGCCGGCATCCGGGGCCCTGGCTTACCTCACAGAGGGAGGCCCCGCCCACCCGCTGCAGTCCTCTGGTTGGTGGCATTGGCCTCCCTCTTTGGGGTGATGGTGGAGCCCCCCAGTTGATCGCCCCGCCAGCTGGTGGCCTGGGCTTCCCTCTGCGGGGCACCATGGGGCGATGGCTGGGCCCCCGACCAATCGCATTGCCCCTGCCTGGGCTGGCCTGATGCCAGTGGGTGTCATAGCATGGTCCTGGATGGTCGATGGTCGTCCAGATGGTTATATATATGGTCGTTCTGCTGTTCGGCTGTTCGGTCGATTTGCATATTATGCTTTTATTATATAGGAAGAAACTTTGAGCAATTCTTAAAATTTCTTGGTGTTTGACATTACTATATCAAAATAAAGTTACCCAAAATATTCTTATGTTTATAGACACAACAGAAATATTTATAAGCACAAGGATAAGTAAAGTGTTATGATGCCTGGATTTGCTTTAAAAGACTCCAGCAAAATAAGACAACAAGTGAGGAGGTTAGCTACAACAAAAAATTGCAGTCTGAATGAGTGTTGAGCTAGAAACTGATTACTTGGAGGTCCAATATACTTTCTCTCTACTTTCTGCATGTTTGAAATTTTCTAAAATAAAATTAATTTAAATGTACATGTACTAAGAGAGCCACCTATGTGTATTGTCAAGAATAAAGATATATGTGTTAACATTTGAGAATGGAAGGAAAACAGGGAGTTATAAAATTTTGCATGCAAATGCATAGAATATGTCTTACACAACTACCAGAAACAAATAAGGTGAGTTGCCTCCTGAGAAGAGAAGTGGATGGCTGGGGATTTGGCATGAATGGGAGGCCATTCAATGTGCCAGATAAAATATGTGGAACCATTACTTACTTAAAAAATTAAAACCATAGTTTCTGATAAAACTACTGTAGAGAATTATTTTATTGAGTGTAGTGCTCATGAAAGTCTGTTTCTTAAGGTAAGAGGGATAGTGAATTTATGTAGAAAACTTAGGCATAAAGTAATAGATTGGGCTGACAACTTTATCTTGATTGCAATTATGCAATACAGAACACTTGAAAACTGTTGCTCAGTTATTCAATAGATATTTTTTTTATTTCTAGAATATGTTCTACATATAAGGCATTTAATTAATTAAATATTGCCCCTGCCCACATTTGGCTTATAACTTAGTGGGGGGGGGGGTTATTTAATAAAAACACAAAATAAAATTCATAGTTATTACAAATTAGTGCTACATTAAAAATGAGATTCTCAGAGAACGTTTTAATAAAGGGAGAGGGAGAGTGAAGATTTCACTGAGGAAATTACATTTGGTTTCATAAGAATTAGGCAAGAAAGGAGAATAGAGTGTCCAATAAATAATGAAAGAGGCAAGCTTATAAATGCAGATTGAAAGAAAATGATGCAGAACCTTGTAAATTGGGCTGTGGATTATCTGTTTTCTTAAATGTAGAATAAATGCCTAAAGGGGTTTTGGAAGCCCTGATATTGCCAGATATGCAATAAACTACCCTCTGGAGTGGTAAGAAGAGAAGCCCAGCTCTGCTTGAGATGTATTAAGGCAATTATCTAAGAGATATATTAGGGTGCAAGGAAGGGAAGAGAACTAGGTTTGAAATATATTGGGAGGTAAAATCAGTAAGATCTAGTGATGCATTGCCAGGGTTAAAAACTTAGAGGTAGTTGGCTATGACAGTGACTCTTTTCGGTCTGACAATTGGGTAGAAGGAGGTGGGCTGTTATTAGACATAGGGAAGACTAGAAGAGGAACATCTTGAGGCAGTGGTCCTAGAGCAGTGGTCGGCAAACTGCGGCTTGAGAGCCACATGCGGCTCTTTGGCCCCTTGAGTGTGGCCACGAAGTTTCAATTGCACTGTATGTGTGCGCCCGCACGTGGTATTTTGTGGAAGAGCCACACTCAAGGGGCTGCAGTTTGCCGACCACTGTCCTAGAGTGTTTTTTGTTTTTGTTATTTTCATTCCTGCAGGAGCAGATCTTTGTTTGATTACTGTCTGGCACAGACCTCTCTCTTCATTCAGAGATATCTGATATAAAAATCAGCTCAGTGCATGAAGATGAGATTCAGAATAGGAACAGTGTCTCCCATATGGCAAGGTAGTGAATACTGTTAAGGAAAAAAAATGAGGAATATTATCACCTTCATCAGAAAATGACACACAAAATGTCTCAAATTCCCAACATCAATTAACCTGTTTGTTCAATGTCATTAGCAATGATCATTTAGTAAGCAATTCTCATTGTTCATTTGGAAAATTTCTTTATTTAGCCATTTAGAAGTCAATTTTGAATTGGCATGTCACTTTTCCCCAGTAGACACCATGGAAACGAGGTAGGCTGAAAGAAAATGATTTTAAAATTACGTCTAAGCATACTTCTTTTTTATA
>NW_005370992.1:1223103-1238948 GCF_000412655.1 Myotis brandtii
GTGTGTGTGTGTGTGTGTGTGTGTGTGTGTGTGTGTGTGTGTGTGTATATATATAAAATTTTTAAACTGATACAGAACTGTGAACTGTTTTGAAATTATTCTGTAAAAAATAGCTTTTTCATTTCAAATAACTTTAACATTTAAAAAGGTCATGTAAAGATGTGTGGTAATGATTTAACATTAATATTTAGATTGGCTCTAGCCTCAGATCAATTTTTGACTATGTTTCACCTTTTAAATGATAGAGATTTTAACTTACTCGCATACTTCTTGTTACAATATACCCTCACATTTTTCTTTGCTAAAAGACACTCAGAGGAAGAAAAGATAGAGAAGTTCCAGTGTCACGGAGTCCTGAGCTGAATGGCAGGACTTTGATGTCAGTGTTTTACTTTCTCAGGACTCATTTGGAAGTTTCATGTTCAAAACAGTGTGGTTTACCTATTGCTAGACGGCAATAGTTAGGACACAAGCCACTATCTAAAACAGCTAATTTTACAAATGCTAGGCTTAACAGTGAGGTTACACTTGTGAATAAATACTGATGTGAATTATGAAAGGAAGTTGTTCTTCAGATTTAGAAAATATATATTTTCGGAATAATGAACTGTTCTGGATGAAAACTGTGCCAGCCAATTTGAGATACTGAAATTTTACAGTGATTTCTATGTGTACAAAAAAGTACTTTTAATCTGAGATTTGTACTGTCTGATATAAGTGTCTCCTTCTCTATAGGTGGATGGAAATAGTGTATATCAAGGCCAGGTATTCCTTGATAATAAAGAAATGTGTTGTTAATTTAGCTTAATCTTCTATTCTGATTTCCTTGGCTAATATCTGATGATCATGTGTGTCTCATCTTGGTTTCTCCCCTTTTAAGAATACTAGTATACATCTAAGCACATACTGAGTAGGGTTACACACTTCCTGTGAGTGTAGCTTTTATATAACATTTTATTCTGTATTATATTTGCCTGTTATGTTTTTACTCTTTTCCTCACTAAGACTATTATAATTTTGAAGATAAGATGTATATTTCTTTCTATTTAAAATCATGGGGGAATCTATTGAAACAAGAGCATTCATTAATTTAGGTTCCTAAGTAAATGTATAGAATGAGGGATACATTATCTTTCACTATTAGCCACTGATATTTTGGAGTTAGTTTGTGTACCACATCTCATCTTTACCTATGCTGAGTAATATAGTTGTCCTGAGAACCTATATGCATGCTTGATTTACAATGTATAAAAAAAATATGAATTGCATGAAGAAAGGAACATATATCTCTTCCTCAGCTGAAACTCAAAATGTCACCAACTTTGAAAATAGATATTAATGTTGCAGTGTTCTCATGGATCAAAGTAAGCATCTTTTTCATTAATATTCTTCATGACTTACTACACAAGATGCTTGTCAATGTCAAGAACTTTGAAGGATCTGACATGCTACCCTGCTGACAGGCTAATGGGTTAGACTGCTACACTTTTGTGGATGCTGCCAGAACACATGAGACTCCTGGGACAGAGACATAGGACTTCAGTAATCACAGCAGGCAGCATGCATTCACATTTGCTGGGTCCTACTTACTCTCTAAATCCCACAGTGATTCAGGGTGACTCAGTGGTTGCCATACAAAAGCAATGAATTTGCATCACAGTTGAAGAACCCTGAGCTAACAGTTAAGAACAACCGAACTTATTAAAGTGTATGTAAACAAATCTTGAATGTTGCTCTGGTCAACAAATAAATCCATCCTCTGCTACGGAGGGATGGATGGATGGATGGATAGATAGATTATAGATAGATAGATAGATAGATAGATAGATATTCCAAAGATGCATGTTATGGAGGCATTATTGAAAATTTAACCTAGAACAAGAGTTGTTAAAATGCCTCTGCATGGAAGACATGCAGAAACACAAGGGATTAGGGGACTATGGATTTCCACTGGAAATTATTTTATATTTTCATTTACTTACTTGACAATTATTTATTAAGACACTTTTCTAGAACAAGGATAAATGCCTAAAGGGGTTTTGGAAGCCCTGATATTGCCAGATATGCAATAAACTACCATCTGGAGTGGTAAGAAGAGAAGCCCAGCTCTACTCGAGATGTATTAAAGCAATTATCTAAGAGATATATTAGGGTGCAGGGAAGGGAAAAGAACTAGATTTGAAATATATTGGGAGGTAAAATAAGTTGGCTCTTGTGCATGCATACTTCTATACACAAACTCACTTCTAGTCCCTCCATTATTCTCTATCTCTTCTTCCTCCCAGTCCTGCTCCTCTCTTTCTTTCTTTCTTTCTTTTTTTTATTTTTTTAAAAAATATTTTTTATTGATTTTTTTCACAGAGAGGAAGGGAGAGGCATAGAGAGCTAGAAACATCGATAACCTCTCTTTCTTTCTCTCTCTCTCCTCTCTTTTTTATTTCTTGTCTCACGCTTTATCTCTTCAGGTATCTTTCAATCTCTGTTCTCCCTTTTTCTTATCTTCCTTCCCTATCTCCCCCTTTTCTCTCTCTCACTTCCTTCTTCCCTCCTCCTGACCTCTACTCTTCCTCCTAAGGTCTTTCCTGCCTCCCTCTACAGCCCTCCCTCTGCCTCTCCACTACAAGTGCAACCATCCTAACACTTTATATATTTTATACCATATTTTTCCTGTACCTTTTCTATGTTTAGATGTGGTTAGATACACAGACACTATTGTGTTATAACTGCCAGGAGTATTTAGTAGAGCAACATGCTGTATCCCAGCTTAAAGCCTGGGAGCCATAGGCTGTAAAACATAGCCTGGGTGTGTAGTAGGCCATACCATCTAGGTTTGCGCAGATACACCTTATGATGCTTGCACAACAAAAAAATCGTTTAACAGCTCATTTCTAAGGACATATTCCTGTTGTTAAATGTCACATGGCTGTAACGTATGATCTCACTTAAAGGTAAAATCGGAAAAAGCACAGAACAGAATGGTGGTTGCCTGCAGCTAGGACATATGGGAGATGAGGAGATGTTGTTTAAAGGGTACAAACTTCCCGTTATATGAGAGATAAGTTCCAGACACCTATTGTACAGCATGGTAACTGTAATTAGCGATACTGTGTTGTATACTTTAAAGTTGCTGTGAGAGCAGACTTTAAATATTCTCACCATAAGGGCAACAACAGAATGGTAATCATGAGACATGAAGAGTGTGTTAACTAACCCTATTTCAGTAAACATTTGGCAATATGCACATGTATCAAATCAGCACATTTTACACCTTAAACTTACACAATGCATCAATTATATCTCAATCGAGGTGGAAGAAAAAAAGATGACAATTAAAAGATGAAAAGAAAGAGCAGACCACTATTCACGTGGGGCAGTTCAACATGGAAAACACACGCATCTGAGAATCAGCCCAGCTGGGCTGACAATCTTGCAAAAGGCTATTGCAGAGCAGCTGCAGCGATCGTGAATACAGAACTTTGCGATTTTTTTCAATAATTCAGTGAATGTTCATTTGGAGAATCGTTCATTCAGGAAATTTTCTTTTGGCAAATTTGCTTGCAGTAGTAAATTGGTCATTTGGTTAATTGTGTTTAAATGAAACACAATTTGGTGCTTTTCTGTTCATTGTCCAGAACTAGAGCAAAATCAGGGTGCTTCTCAGGGAGGATTTAGCTTTGGTGAGCTCTATACAGTGTCAAGTTATTGCTCATGGAGGAAGAATGCAAAAAGTAAAGATTACAATGTATGTGGAGTCACTGAAAGAGAAAGAAATATTAAGGAGGTTATTCAAATAGCTATTATTTTCTTTAAAATCATTTTAAGTTTGAACAGAGTAGATATGAGTACGCTTGGAGAGGTCAGTAGATTATCAAAGCCATCCATAAACAAAAATTATATGCAAAAAGCATATTTGTAAATCTATCAGAAGATGAAAATTAGAAATGCACAATTAGACTTGAATAAATCACAGAGCTAAAGGTTTTGTTTGCATACTTCTTTGAATGAGAAAATAGTAAATTATTTTCATTTCTGTAATGTACTATGAGATGAGTCAAATGCATATTAGAGGCATCTAAAATTGAACTCTTATACATAGGGAATTACTTAACAATTACAGAACACATTTTTTACTGTTTTATTGCTGGTGATATTTTGTGTTTCTATTCATTTCTCTTGATGTGTTGTGATTTTATTTTTAGCCATACTTAATTTTGTTTCTATATTCATTAGTATTCCTTTATATTTTTGAACAATATGATTTAGTATGAGATGAGTAAAATTTATTTTTGTCTAGTAATGAATGAGGAAATCTTGTTGAGTATTATTTGTGTAATTTGTTATGTTTGCTTTGTTTTTTAATGTGAAAATATCAAATATGATATATACAGTGAACACATAGCTTTATTGTTACAAAAACTGAGATCATCAAAAGAAATAACAAAATAAGTAGCACAGTAAATCAATTCATGAAATAATTAATCAGCATGTGTCTCCTGTAGCACCTTTGGTGACTGTAGTGTTTACTACTTTCTTTTAGGTTTTTAGGGAGTTTTGTGGCCAACTACATTCTTTCCTTTAATCAGTTGTTCTCATATGATTTTAAAACTTTGTTTGACTTCACACTATTGTCTCAGTGAAGTACCCAGGGAATATAACACTCTTCTAAAAATAATGTGCTATTGATTTATTTCATCATTTTTTTCTTTCCAGGATATAGTATTTAATATAAAATTTATTAAAGGGGTTTTTATTGATCTCAAACCCCAGCAAGCTAATAATTTCTGTGGATATGATATTCAAAATACCAGTGTCAGAACCTGCATTTTTTCCTATTTCCATATCATCTTCACTTTCTCTGTATATTTTGTTGTCTTTGTTTCCTTACGACAAGATGATATAATGTAAAAGACAAGAACATCTATGGGTCCATGTGTAGACTTCAAAGGGTATACAAATGCAAAAATGTGCACATATTCTTGGGCACCTATATGGCTAAGAAGAAGAACATGTCCTCATTTTGGCAGTCTCCCTTTGTTTGTTTTTATGTGTAGAGCTGTTATGTCTCCCAATTTTGGTAGAATGGCCTTATAGTAGGTGTCCTGTAGAGTCCAGTAGCACAGCCTCCCTGTTAACCCAAGCTGGGCACTCCAGGTGCACAACCCTGTGTGGACTGTACACCCTCCTTTGTACTTGAGCCTTGATTGCTGTTGGCGCATCCATGGGAAGTATTTACCTTCAGGCCAGTTGGCTGATATTGGCTGCGACCACTGTGGAAGATCCGCTGTGCAGGGGCCCATCCCACAGAGCAGAATGTACTTCAGCAAGGCTTTGTTGCCTGCTCCTTGAGTGTGTCACTGGTGAAAGTAGTTGGGTGATGCCTCAAACTGGTCTGAAGCTGTCCACCGGGTGCACTGGCTCTGGAGTCTCCTGGGAGGTGCCGACCAAAGTCAACCACCACCATTGTTCTTCCCAGCACCACCAACCGACATAAGCTATGAAGCGATCTGCCGATGGCTGGTACTTGTCTTGGGATTCGATGTGTCCAGAAGAGGCCAAGCTGGGAACCAAACTCGATTTTGCTAGTGCCTGGCCTGTGGCCATTTAGCGAGAGGTAAGGGACACACAGAAGCCAGATGTAGCATGCTTGATAAATTTTAGGAAAGTCTGAAGCATGAGCCAAAAAAGACAGTTTGTATGAAAAAGCCACTGGAAACAGCTTGGGTGAGCCTTCAAGTTTGTAGGGCAGGGTTTCAGGAAACCACCAGGGCAAGGCAAACAATAATAGCCAGGTTGATGGAGACTCAGATATAGCACTTGCCTGTCAGCTTCATGAGGTTCAGGCTCAGAAAAGGAATACTGGCCTCTGCCAGCACTTCTGACTGGGAGAAAGCTGCCCCTCCAGCTCTCGCCAGACAATTCATTTCCTCCCTGCTTGTCCCTGCTGCCTTTTGAGCTGCTGTCCCAGTGCTGGAGCTTACACAGAGTGTGTCCAAGTAAGTCCGTGTGCCGCCTCTTTAAGATGAATGCGTGGAACTCTAGCAGCCTCCATCTCAGTCAGCCACAATTTCCACCAGGTTTTACAGCCGGAAATTCTCTTCTTGGCACTGAAACTCTGGGTTGGGGAGGAGGAGGAGAGCAGATGTGGAACTGGGACCTGTTGCTCCTCAGTGGGACCTCCATAGCTGAGATATTTCTCTAGCTTCTTATTTGCTACATGTGGATGTGAAACCAGCTCATTCTTCCTCTCTGCCCCTCCACCCCTCCTACTAGTCTTAATGGGGCTTCTTCTTTATATCCTAGTTGTAGGACTTCTGTTTTGCTAGATTTCAGGTGGCTCTGAATGATGGTTGTTCTGTAGTTTAGTTGTAATTCTGATGTGGTTGCAGGAGAATGTGAGCACTGCATTTACCTTTGTCGCCATCTTGATTGGAAGTCTGGAAATACCATTATCTCTAATTTTTGACAGCAGTTCAAATGAACTAGGATAGGCCAGGAAAAAATATATAAACCATGCACACATTCACTTCAAATTCTCATTGTGCTTGATAGAATGAAATTAAGTGCTATTCTATGTGAGCTTCTCTGGCCCAAGTTAGTTTAGTGTGTACTAGTAAATACAGAGACATTATCATGCTTACAAGGAAAACTGTTTTTGATTTGTTATTTTGAAATTCTAACATCTTCTACTTATAACATGTTCCATATTTTATTGTTTTAATTGTTAGTTATGACATTTTTTTATAGAACTATGGAAAAGAAAAATAGTAATTTGTTCAATTTTGGTTTGTCTATCTTCATGTGATGCTGGGAATAGGCACTGTAGAATTCTAGGAGCAAATGGAGGGGGGAATGCTCTGAAAGTGGCTGCTGTCCTGCATTTTAATACACATTCTCCTTATTTTTGGATGGTTATCTAGCATTTTTCCAACTTTCACTCATTTATCAATTTATATTGCCTCAGGATTATGTTAATTTGATATATTACACAAAACAAGTTAAAAATACAACTACAATGGAACTCAACAAATATCAAAATTTATTCTAGGTAGAAAAATTTCTCATTTTATTAGATTGATAGATGATAAATATTGACTATTGTATTATAAGATATTACTTGATTTAAATTTCTATTACTAAAATATTGAAAGGAGAAACTCTATATTTGAATATTTTGAAAGGAGGTAACATGAACGATAATTGATTAGTTGGCTAAAGATGTTTTGTAAATATTTTTATTTTATGTATTACCATAATCAATATAATAAACAGTAAAATTAGTTCAATTTTGGTTTGTCTATCTTCATGTGATGCTGGGAATAGGCACTGTAGAATTCTAGGAGCAAATGGAGGAGGGAATGCTCTGAAAGTGGCTGCTGTCCTGCACTTCAATGCACATTCTCCTTATTTTTGGATGGTTATCTAGCATTTATCCAACTTTCATTCATTTATCAATTTATTTTGCCTCAGGATTGTGTTAATTTGATATATTACACAAAACAACAAGTTAAAAATAGAACTACAATGGAACTCAACAAATATCAAAATTTATTCTAGGTAGAAAAATTTCTCATTTTATTAGATTGATAGATGATCAATATTGACTATTGTATTATAAGATATTACTTGATTTAAATTTCTATTACTAAAATATTGAAAGGAGAAACTCTATATTTGAATATTTTGAAAGGAGGTAACATGAACGATAATTGATTAGTTGGCTAAAGATGTTTTGTAAATATTTTTATTTTATGTATTACCATAATGAATATAATAAACAGTAAAATTATATGTTTAAGCTGGATTTTTAAAATTACAGTTTTTTAAAAATATGTAACTAACTGGATAATAGCAGAAATAAGGTAATATAAAGTATACATGAAATATACTTTCAAAAATAGTAGTGATTTATAATCAACTCTTTTTTCCCAAATGAATAATAGCAGAAATAAAATTATATAAAATATATTCAAAGAATAGTAGTTATAGCCCCCTAAATAAAATAAATATCCATGAGTTCATAATAATACAAAGTAATACTGGTGAAGAAAGGAAAACTCTTACAGAAAAATTCAAATAAATGAATGTATAAGTAAGGAGAGAAATATCAAGATCAACATCATAAAACTAATATTTAATAATTGCTATAAGCAAGATCCAATGATGAATGCAAATATTAGTGGGTAAAACTGTAAAGATATCTTGTTGGAATTTGCTGCATAACCTAAAGTACCTCCCTCCAAATATGTATTACCGTGGCGGTTTTAGCACATATCAAAACATTCTTGGATTATTTTCTCTCCAAGAGGGGAAGCTAATTTCCTTCTCCTTGAGAATGTTTAGATGCAGCCACTTGCTTCTAACTAAGAGGGTGTTGAAACAGAAAAGCAGTAAATTTACAATGCAGTTGCCTGGTGGACACTATCTTAATTAAGTGATCAAGGTGAACATCACCTGTAGTAAACATATTGGTGTCAGGTATTCCCAGATATTATATTGTGAGAAAGGCACATTACCTCACTGGTGCCATCTATAATTTCAGGATAATTATGAAAATTATCAAGTGAGTCATTCTAAAAAATACATGACCAATATTCTTCAAAAGTGTCCTGGTCATGAAATGCAAGAAAAGACTAACTTTTACAAAATGAAAGAAACTAAGGACACATAAAAGCTAAATGCAATATGGATTGCATTCTAGTAAAGTAATCAGTTATTTAAAATAATTTCTGGAGATCTTTTTATACATCATGGTGCCCATAGATAACAACACTGTATTATATATTTAAAATTTACCAAGAGGGTATATATTATGTGAAGTATTCTACCACATACACAAATACTTAATAATAATAACAATAATAAAAACAAAAAGGGTGTGAAGAAACTTTGAGAGGTGAAAGATATGTTTATGGCCCTGATGGTGGTGATGGTTTCACAGGTGTATATTATCCCCAAACTCATTGAATTATAGACATTACATATATATATATATAGCTTTTTACATGTCAATAATACTTGAATAAAGTAGTTTATAAAAAATAAAACCTGGGAAAATTTGAATAAAGTATGTTGTTTCCTCGATAGCATTACATCAATGTTAATTTATTCATTTTGATTATTATATGAAGACTAGGGGTCCCTCAGCCAGGCATGCACCCTCTCACAATCTGGGACCCTCCTTGGGGGATGTCGGACTGCTGGTTTCAGCCTGATCTCCTGAGGGATATAGTAGTGTGCGAAGTGGCAGGTAGCCAGGGAGGAGCCCGGAGCCCAGGCCAGGCACTTTGCCCGCCCGCTCCCACTCATCCCGGCCCCATTGCGCCTGCCACTGCTGCTCGGTAAGCTCACTGAGCCCCCTGGTGGTCAGTGCACTGTCATAGCGACCGGTCAACTGGTCTATTGGTCGACTGATCATAACGGTCACTTAGGCTTTTATATATAGAGATATTATACCAAGATTATGTAAGATTTTAACATTAGGGATAACTTGGTGAAAGATATTTGAAAGCCTGTGAAACTGCGTGAAGAATATTTGAAACTCTCTGTGCTACCTTTGCTATTATTCTGTAAGTTTAACTTTATTTTAAAGTAAAGCTATTCAGAATCATTGCTATGTTAAATGTGAAATAACTTCTGTGGTTTCACTGATACTCATAGCTCACCTATGATAGATACTCTTTCTCTGCATTCCTATATTCCACATAGTTCCCTCCATCATAGCTGTTGTTTTCTTCAAGACACCGTATACAGTTTCTTAGACAATTCCTGATTTGTGAAGGCACTCAATATATATGTAATGAATTTATATGTATGAATATCTAACATCCACTTCTAAGTATTTAGAAAGAGCTCTTATTAGTTTTGTCATATTTCATAGTGTACTCAATATCAAATTTGTTTTATATGGTTCAGATGAATGAAAGAACTATATCAAAATCAAAATGACTTCATTAAATTCCTAAATCAACTCAAATTAATTTTATAAAGTATTTCATATATAAAGAGTTTGATAAAGTTTTTCTTTGTAATTTAATAATGTAAGATTTTGATTTTTTGTAATTTCAAATAATTGTATTGTAAATGTACATGTTTTATATATTACAAATTTTTCATCTTAATCTTGTCACTATTTCAACAGCATAATAAACTTTTATAGATGTATCTTTTTTTCTCAATTTCAGGAAAACTAATCAAATTCTTTTAATATAAATCCCCAAACCTCTAGGCACTTTTAACAACTCAGTATATTGTAACATAGAAGTAGTGCAGTCATTTTAATTATTTCTAAACCTATGGAGGACTATTACAATTATTTTTAAATAAGCCACATAACAGTGTACCAGTCATCCTGAGAAATGGAGGTTCATTAGTTTGAGTGAATGAAGTTTTTTAACAGTGGACTCATTCTTGCCTCACAGGAAATCTCAGGATGTAGATATAGAAATTACTCCTAGATTCCAATAGTATTCATAAAAGTACATATAATTATTCCAAAATATTAAAATTTGGTTTTACAAATATTAAATAATAAACTTCAATATTATATATACTCTCTGGATAATTGATTTATATGTTTTTAAGTACAAATAATTTCTCCATCATTTCTTCTAGAATTTTCTATGTTTGGGTATTATACTTTCCTCATATATTAAGTTATGTTGTTTAAATACATTATGGTATATATCTTATTTATAATATAGATTTTTATTTAATGTAAATAATTCAGTTTATGAAGAGAAAAATTTTATTTTAATTTGTAGAAATATATAGAAGAAAATGTATTGGGAGAAAAAATATACTAGATTTCCAGTACTTATAAATCATACTATAATGCTGCTGCTGCTGCTGCTGCTGCTGCTGCTGATCTTGAGGAACATAATAATAGCATGTGTATTTATATATCACCCCATTTTGGACAATAATTTTTACACTAGAAAAGGCTGATGCTTTCTTCCAGCACAGAGTATGTGTTCAATAAATATTTGCTGTAGAACCATTGATACAGTGGCTATTGAACAGAGAAGTGCCTTATTGCCTTTTTGAATTATTATTGGCTTTTGGAATTACTGATTGTGCTAACTGGAATAAATCCCAGATGGGATTTTTAAAAGATGATTATTTTTTTAATCCTCACCTGAGGATATGCTTATTGATTTTAGAGAAAGAGGAATGGAGAGAGAGAGAGGAAGAGCAACATTGATGTGAGAAACCACCATTGATTGCTTCCCCATACCTGCCTCAACCTGGTATCAAACCCACAACCTAGCCACCAGGCCAGGCAAAAGGTGAATCTTGATGAGAGATACAAATCTGAATGCTGGAATTTGTTGTTAAGGCTAAAGAAATAAGTCTATAACTGACATATCATCAGATGGCAGAAATAATCATTCAATAATACAGTTATGATGGGGAGAATTATTTATTTGACAAAACCTCTAAGGTTTAAAACAGGATAGTGACATGAACTTCAGCTTTTTCATTAATAGAGCTCATTGCTATCTTACCATGCTTATGAATTAACTTTCTTTTTCATGAAATGAAATATTAAGTACTTATTATCTTATGAAGAACTGCATAAGGACTTTTGCACATTTAATCAACAGGTTGAGGAAGAGATTTTATTTTATTTGAAATGCTCATGGCCTGGTAAAGCTATAATGTTAACACTGCCCCATCCTGAGGTCTAAAATTATCAAGCATTTTTGTACATTTTGGAACAGGTTCGTGACCATATTTCCTTAAAAGTATGCTCAGTAAACTTTGAAGATACTATGGTCATTGAATTTAACTGTCTGTTCCCTTAACAAGATTCCCCAGAACATTATTTTCTGCTGAGACTTTTACAGAATGAAGCAACTTTTATAAAAGTGTACCTTTAAAGCATAAGAGAACAAAGAAAACAAACTTTAATAAATATGATGAAGAATCTCTATATAGAGAAGGCCTAAGTAGAGGATATTTGCTAGAAAGCAAATATTTAAAAAAGATTACGCAGTAAGACACTTATAAGAGCAAGATCATAAATTCTGACCCATCATTTCTTTATGATCAACTAGAGGTCCAATGCATGAAAATCGTGCACGGGTAGGGTCCTTAGCGGCTATTGGCTGCCAGCTGGGGCCTCCCTTCCCCTGGCTGCCTGCCACCGCTGCCAGCTGGGGTGGGGCCAGCTGAGGGAGAGGCTGTGGGCAGTTGGCTGGCTGACCCCGCCCCCTGGTCGAACTCCCAGTCGAACTTCGGTCGAGGGGGCAGTTTGCATATTAGGTTTTTATTATATAGGATTTCTCTGCCATACCAGTCTTCTATATTTCTACTTTTATCTCTCCTCAGGAGCAAACCCTTGGAGGAATGCAAGGAGAGAATAAGTTGGATAACCCTTTATTTGATTACAGTGTGATAAGGCAGCATGGTTCAGTGGAAAGAGCACAGACTTTGGAATCAGACAGACCTGTGTTTGAATTCTAACTTCAGTCATTTCCTTGAACAAGATCCTTAACTTGTAAACAGCAGAATGATATTGCACACCATTCTAATCATGCAAACATGCATGCATACATTGAAGGCATATTTATGGAAAGAACATTGAAAATATTGATCAGTGAAGAATAAAGTCAAATGGAATTTGTGAACCTTCATTTATTCACCTGCATTAATCTATTGATCTATTGATCTAACGTAAGTCTTACTCCTTTTGGTTTATTGCAAATTGATTAACAAGAGAACATAATAGATTCTACTTATATATATACTTACCCTTTCATCAGTACTTTTTTTTTAATGCATAAATGGCCTCCAGTGTCATAGCAAAGGGGTTCTTTTACAAAGATGTACCTACTCTGTGCAAATTCTCTAAAAGAAGCCCACTGCATTTGACATACTAACTGCTCAGAGAACAGGTCATTTTTCATGTGTATAAAAGTCCAAAGATGACTCAGTTTAACATGATCCAACTATTTCAGCAGTGTTAGATTATTTCAATAAGCACTACCAATTTGTTCATGCCTCCCTAATATCCATGTCCCTATGCAACATAATTTTATCTTTCTACTTAAAAATGGATTCTGATTCTCCACCACTTGAATGTGGAATTGGCTTTTGATTAGATTTTGCCAATTGCGAATAGAAAACATGACACATACTAGGACTTGAAAATTACTTTTGGACTGGTCTGTGCCTTCTCTTAATGATGAAAACCCTTCTCCCAGGTGAGCAAGCCTGGGTTAGGAGGATGAGAGAGGTCTTACCCTTCTCAAATATCCCAGTTCCCAACCCCCACCTCCCCTCCATTGACTTGGATCAGGTCTGAAAAATTGCCAAAATCTACTTATCAGGAGAATATAATAAATTTTTTGACTTGCTTAGTGTTAGGGTATTGTATTATGTAGCATAAGTAAACTGATACAGAAATTGAAAGTGGGGTGCTGCATAACAAAAAATTCCAAAGATTTTGGAAAGGGTAGTTGGCAGAAGCTTGAAAAGCCATGAGGAAACATAAAAAGGCTAAAAAATGTGCAAAGTAATTTGATGCTGGAAAATTAGTGAGGAAACTAAAGCAAGCTAAAAATACAGGGTTTTTTTTTCATATTATCGATATAAAGGTGTACATAACATTTTTAACATCGAGAGATTAATTAGGAAAGCCACTTCTTTTATTTCTACAATCTGTGTTTCCTCCATTTTTTTCCTGATTACTCCAGTTAGGGATTTGTTAGTTTTTTTTGTTCTTCTGTGAGAACATTTTGTTTCATTAAAAGTCATTCTAAGAGGTGTGAGGTGATATCTCTTTGTGGTTCAATTTCATTTCCCTGATGTTCCTAAAATTATTTGATTTTGACTTCTCGTACTGTATGTCCTGGTCCTTGCGAAAAAAATCAGAGATTGCAAGTCAGTTTTATGACCTTTTAACTACTTTTTAAATATTATACCTCATGGTTTCTTCAATCTATTTCTCAGGGAAGTAAAATAGTACCTACAATAGGTCCTTGGGTTAAGTCGGAGATCTGTTCCTACGGTTCCTATGGTTCCTACTCGATTTTCGCCGTAATTCGGAACCCACCTACATAAGCACTAGTCACTCACATGGAGCATATACACAGCAGTAATGAAGTGAAACAGTAAAAAAAATATAAAAGATAATGATTCCTGAACTTTACTTGTGGTAAATAAATAATAAAAAAACATAAAGCAAAATGTGTATATACGAAATGACGGAACTTTTTCTTTTTAATAAATACTGTAAATGGGAGATGGCGACATAACCACGAACCGATGTACATAGAGTCTGACGTAACCCGAGGACTGCCTGAATTGTGTTCTGTTTTCTTTTATTTAGATGATTTCCACATAGGCTTTTTCTGGGGGTCCCACATATTTCTCCATAGCAGCGTTGTTCAAGGTGTAATCCAAAGGTCTCAGCGAGTCCTTAAAACCCTATTTGTGAGTCTACAAGATTAAGCTATTTTCATGAATAATAATAAGATGCTATTTTTTTTCCTTCAATCCTCCACTGGCTTCATAATATATGATGGACAAGCAGCAGACTGTATGCTTTATCAGAATATGAGCATCCAACTTCCATTAAGTCACACATTAAAGAAATTTGAGAAAATGTAAACAGTGAGTAAATGTAAAACAATTCCACTGTCTAATATCTTTTATTTGTTTTGAAAAATAGAGCTATTTTTATAGACTGTTATTTATAAAAACAGATAATAGATTTATTTTTATTCTAAAATTAAATTATAATTAAATTTAAATTTCGTTTTAATTTTTGTTATGAGAAATGTCCATCTATGTAACCAGTGATGTGCTGGAATTGGTTTGCAGAGGCTTTCAAAAGCTGATTGTGCACATCTCTTTCCGGTGTGTGTTCAGTGACATCACATTGGTAGCTTGCAATTCAATATGGTGAAATTATTAACATCACAGAAGTCAGCAAATGCTACACAATTTGGCGTTTGTTCAAACTACCACCCCCTTATCTTTGAGAGCCGATTATTAAATATTTACCATATCACCCAGCTGGCGTGGCTCAGTTGTTGAGCATCGACCTATGAACCAGGAGGTCATGATTTGATTCCCAGTCAGGGCACATGCTCAGGTTGTGGGCTCCATCCTCAGTGTGGGGTGTCCAGGAGACAGTTGTTCAATGATTCTCTCTCATCATTGATGTTTCTATCTCTCTCTCCCTCTCCCTTCCTCTCTGAAATAAATAAAAATATATTAAAAACGTATTTGCCATATCACTGGATATAAACCACATGATTAATATATTTTTGATTTCTTGAAACCAAAATGTTTGAGAACCATGTTTCCATCGCACCCTTCAATGCATTTCCACCTAACATCAGTTTGGAAAATAATAAATTCTTTATTAACAAAATCTTGTCATATCCAACTTCCTGACTTCCTAACTTCTTTAGCAATGTTGTAGAAACATAGAGCACAGGTGTGCATTTTTCTATGGCTCTTTCAAAAAAAGTTTTAGATGATTAATCCCTAATAGAACAAAAACCATAAAAATATTACACATTACTTTAAAAAATAAAAGCCTGTTGTGTTGACTATTGTCAGAGAATATAGAGGTTGTATTTTGTTTGTGTTCATACAATGGGATGCATACAATGTGTGCATTATGTTAGCATGACAGAGTAATTTAAGGAAAATAACTATCTTCTAGAAATCAAAGAACTCTGAGTGTTACTTTTAGTCCTACCAACTACAAGGTATCCTATCTAATAAAAGAAAAACATGGTAATTAGCCATACCTCTGCTACCCTTCCCATTGGCTAATCAGGGCAATATGCAAATTGACTGCCAGCCAAGATGGCGGCCGGCAGCCAGGC
>NW_005370992.1:1240302-1246086 GCF_000412655.1 Myotis brandtii
GGCGCCCAACTCCCCAATCAGCCCTGCTCTGAGCCCGACCAGGGGCTGCACCTAGGGATTGGGCCTGTCCTCTGCCACCCGGGAGCAGGCCTAAGCCAGCAGGTCGTTATCTCCCGAGGGGTCCCAGACTACGAGAGGGCACAGGCCGGGCTGAGGGACCCTCCCTCCCCCCCGAGTGCACAAATTTTTTTGCACTGGGTCTATAGTTTTATATAATTGATTCTGAGTAGAAGAATGACGTTGGCCAGTTATTTTCACTGGTAGAAAAATTGAGATAATTGTGTCAATACTACCCAAATCACAGGGCTATTTTAAATATTAATGAGAAAACTAATGTTAAAATACTCTGTATATAACAGTGCTCTTTATCCTATATAATAAAGGGCGAGTATGCAAATTGACCATCACTCCACCACAAAGATGGCTGCTCCCACAGCGGAGGCCAAGTTCCCGTAACGAGCCTTAACGAGCAATCAGCAGGGACCTGAGGTTTCACCTCCCCATGGGGCTTGACAGGAGACTTCAGGCCACGCCCCACGCACCAGTGCCAGGCCGGGGAACTCAGGCCACACCCCCCACCTGGAAGGGCTTGTCAGGAGACCTCAGGCCATGCCCCTTGCTCTGGTGCCAGGCCAGGGGACCTCAGGTCGTGCCCCCCACCCCGACACCATGCTGGGGGACCTCAGGCCACACCCCTGGCCCAGGACCAAGCCGGGGGACCACAGGCCATGCCCTCCACCCAGCGGGGCTTGATCGGGTACCTGAGGCTGCACCCCCTGCCCCTACACCAGGCCAGGGGACCTGAGGCTGTGCCCCCCGCCCCAGCACCAGGCCGGGGGACCTCAGGCTGTGCCCCCGCATGGCAGGGCTTGACAGGGGACCTCAAGGTGTGCCTCCCACCCTGGTGCTGGGCAGAAGGACCTCAGACTGCTCCCCCCACCCCGGCACCAGGCCTGGGGACCTCAGGCTGTGCCTCCTGCCTGGTGGGGATTGACAGGGGACCTCAGGCCATTCCCCCTACATGGCAAGGCTTGACAGGGCACCTCAAGGTGTGCCCCCCACCCAGCAGGGCTTGACGGGGGACCTGAGGCTGTGACCCCTCCCAGTGGGGCTTGACAGGGGACCTGAGGCTGTGACCCCTCCCAGTGGGGCTTGACGGGGGACCTGAGGCTGTGCCCCCCACCTGGCAAATGGCTGCTCCTACAGTGGAGGCGGGGTTCCTGTAATGAGCCTTAATGAGCGATCAACAGGGACCTGAGGCTGTGCCTCCCACCCAGTGGGGCTTGATGGAGGACCTCAGGCCATGGCCCCTGCCTTAGCACTGGTTTGGCAGACCTCTGGCTGCAGCCCCTGCCCTAGCACTCCGGGCCAGGACCTGAGGCTGTGCCCCCAGCCCAGCAGGCCTTTACAAGGGTGGGACCGGCCAGGACTGGATCTAGGCCAATGGGGGGGACGGGGGGGGTGGTGGCTGGCTGGGTCTGGGTCTCGTGAGATTTTGAGGCAAACGTGGGTGGGCAAGAACTTGACTCTGGGTCCCATGGTGCAGTCCAGACTCTGACAGGAGGAAGATTTTCATATACATTTTACTAATTTTCTTTCATCTCTGACACTTCTATTATAGAGAAAGGGCAAATAGAAATATTAGAACATTTCCTCTAATTAATCCTCTTTTAATGTGCACGAATTTCGTGCATCGGGCCACTAGTATATACTATAATAAAACATTAGCATGTATATAACATCATTATAAAAACAATGAAAAATATAAATTATGTAAATCTATCTTTAAAGAACAATGAAAGCAATATTATTTTACTAATTAGTCATTTATTAGTTGTCTTATTAAACAGTAACATAACTTTAGTTATTGTTTTATTTATATAAAATTTATTTGTATATTTAGCATGAAAAACCTATTTTTTCTTTGAAGATAAAACATTTTGTGGATATTTTTCTTTCTATTACAAAATACTAAAATGCAAGTGATTATATAGCCATCTATTTCTACAGGTATTAATGCAGAAATTAATTTATGTATGTGCATATGTTTATCCTTACTATTAATATGACATTTTTTTCCCATTACAAATGTAGTCAAATAGTCAAGATAAAATTGCAATCAAATTGTCCTTATGTGCAAGCTAGTAAATTGTTTTAAAATATTTTTTGTTTAAATGGACATATAGACATAAAAGTTCAAAATATTATTTAAAACTAATACAAATTTATTATCAAAAACTAGCACAATGCTGGGAAATGGTAGATTCAGTAAATGCTGAACTCAGGAATAGGTCTGTTTATACTAATGTATTATCATTTTTAAAATGAGTATTTTGAAGTATGGAAACTTTATATTTGAGGATTCCAAATAGACATGCATTTTAAAATGGTAAGCTAAGGTTTACAACACTTTCCATAATAAAACTCATTTTTCTTGGGATGACAGGGGAGGAAATTGAAATCTGCTGCTCATTTTATAGCTGAGCAAACTTCTAAGAGGTAAACATTTATATATTTCATATGGTTCCCTCTGTAAATAACTTATTTAAGACTTATGGGATTTAGCAATCTGTATCCATGAATATGCATTCTTTACAAAGTGATATTTTTTGGTGACTCATTTAAATATTGCTTAACTTTAAACTCTATTTACCATCCCGTTTTTATTATATATAGCTCATAGAGTTTATTTTTAGCTGCTGATAGATACCTGGACAAAATACTAAAATGTCACAAAAAACATAGCTCCAAATATTTATTATCAAATATCAAACACACAGATTCTTTTTAATTGTTTTGTAAATTATCACTTTTTAACAAAATATATACTGATAATCTTTTCAGTCTAGTCTTTTATCTTTGGCTTTTATTTTCCTACAAGAACTAATTTAATATACAATGTATTGGAATTAGAATAATATAGAATTCCCATTTATGTTAATGAAAATAATGCTTTAGAAATAATTTCAACCTAATATAATTACATATTATGTACAAAAATATATATATTCATACACATACATGCATAAACATATTCTAAATATGAATTTATATTAACATTATAAGAACAACATATTTGCTTACCAGCTTTTCAATACGTATCTTCAAAAATAATTGGTTTCCTAAATCTAGGCTTTAATGTAAGATTTTAGCATTACTATGTTTTATTGGTGGTACTTAAATAGATTTTTTAAAAAATAAGAAAGTCTCTGATGAAAATAATACAGGTGAACCACAACAAATCATTTGTCATAAATTGTTTATATTTTATGTGAGTCAAATTTTAATTTTAATTTTATTAATTGGTTTGCAACTTCAGAAGTAAATCTTTAATAGTCACAGAATTTACTTGAATCAGATTGCAGCTGTATTTCTCTCCCAAAATACTTATTCTTATTACAGTCTTATTGTCAAAATTTTTATACTACATTGATTGTGATGGGGAGCATAAGACATTTTGGGGGCTAGCAATCTGAATTTGTTCCAGTAGACTGTTTTCTACTGCACACTCTTGCTAGCTCATAATTAACTCCATTTGTGAAAGAATGTAGGAGACTAGCAGCCTGACTCTGTACTTAAGTTAATCAGTGTCCCTAATGCACATTCCTGAAGTCACTGCCCCTTCCTTTTAAAAAAAAATATATTTTATTGATTTTTTTACAGAGAGGAAGGGAGAGGGATAGAGAGTTAGAAACATCAATGAGAGAGAAACATCGATCAGCTGCCTCCTGCACACTTCCTACTGGGAATTTGCCCACAACCAAGGTACATGCCTTTGACCGGAATCGAACCTGGGACCCTTGAGTTTGCAGGCCGACGCTCTATCCACTGAGCCAAACCGGTCAGGGCTGCCCCTTCCTTAATCATCTGGTTTTGCAAGAGCTATTTACCTAAATACTTCCAATTTACAAGGGGCCATAAACCAAGGATGTAACAGCTTAACTAGAGGGAGGTCACTGGCGCCATCCAGGATGGACATTAGATACAGTCTAAATTAACCATCTAACTGATTCTTGAGGGAGGGGGGGCTGTGAGAGTCCACTGCAGAAGCTTGGTAGTTAGGAAACAAAGAAACTCAGAATATATAAAGAGATAATCTCATTGTCTAAGTTGTTCAGGATCTGGATCTTAGTGTCCCCTGAACCAGCAGCACTGCTTTGAATAAAGGCTTTCCTGAAACTTCAGAGTGTCCAACTGTGTCTTCACACCAATTCCATAAATTCCGTATTCCATAACAATTTCAGCCTCTGTCTTGCCACATTATTCCTGCCAGTTACTCTTACTGTTTAGTTTACTAATTAGTCTACTCAATCCATTCTTCCTTTCCTCACCCTCCTGTCAATTGCTATTTTGTGGCATGCCTATGTGCCTGTATGATCTGTATCTATTATAGATTATGCATCATAGTATTACTTTTTGTCCTCAATTATGCTGCTGAATAATAGAACATAAACAAATCTGTTAAAATTATTGAACATATATTTATCTATTTTTTAAAAATTCAGACAATACAAACAATCGCTAGCAATTCTATATTTCAGTTTGTGTTTCCATATTTTTGTAAGTGTATAATGGAAAGTACAGTCCTTATAGATTTATATTTTTTTAAGTATAATTTAGCTACAGACTCCTTCAAATTCTATGTGTTTTATCTAGGACAAATTAACCCCTATAAATTACAGTTCCTATTTCTAATACTACTTCTTTCACTGTATTTAAGTGAAATAATTTATTAAAGTGTTTGCTATCATGGTCAGCAACTTTGAAGCTTAAAATGTGCTACTTTATTTTCTTACAAATATAGTAAAAACAATGCAGACATTTTTTATCTATTTAATAAAATTTAACGCCCTTAGTTCTTACTACTATGTGATAAGATATTACATGTTATTTGATAAAGCATCTAAGGAAAATTCATGGCCTTTTCTAAATTAGAAAACAAAAATAAATCGAGTTAATCTGACTAATATTTATGCATTAATTATTTTATTAATTTCAAAAACAATGATTGGGTTCCTACCACATGTCATATGTTGCAATCAACTCTGGTGAAGACTATGAAATATTTAGGGCCCTGAAATGTCTACTGGGAAAGTTATAATATAGTAAGGTAACATATTCCTTTTAAGAAAACATTTTATTTTACTAATGACTATTCCTAGGATATGAATACTAGTCACCTGGAATAATAATTAGTCATCTGAAAATGCTCACTCTGATTTTTATTTCATCTTTTCATACAAATAAAAGCATCCTATCTAATAAAATAGTAATATGCAAATTGACCATCACCCCAACACACAAGATGTCTGCCCCCATGTGGTTAAAGTTGGCCACCACATGATGGCGAGCAGGGGAGAGCAGTTGGGAGCGATCAGGCCTGCAGGGGAGGGCAGTTGCAGTTGGGGGCCTGCAGGGGAGGACAGTTGGGGGTGACCAGGCCTGCAGGAGAGGGCAGTTAGGGGCAACCAGGCCAGCAGGCCAGCAGTTAGGCGTTGGTCAGGCTGGCAGGGGAGTGGTTAGGGCCAATCAGGCAGGCAGGCAGGCGAGCGGTTGGGAGCCAGCAGTCCTGGATTGTGAGAGCTATCTACACTAATAAAAGAGAAACATGGTAATTAGCGTACGACCGCTACCCTTTTCATTGGCTAATCAGTGAGTATATGCAAATTAACTGTCAGCCAAGATGGCGGCGGCGGCGGCGAGCTGGGGGTGCCCCAGCCCAGGCCTAAAGCCTAGGCCAGAGGCTTTAGGCCTGGGCCGGGGAGGAGCCAGCAAGTGATCGTC
>NW_005370992.1:1248625-1249799 GCF_000412655.1 Myotis brandtii
CCACCTTGGTGCTGGGGCTGCTGGGGGTATCAGAGACACAAACCCGCAGGCCCGGCACCCAGCAGACCCAAGGCCTTCATGGCAGCACTAAGGAGCAGCAAGCCAAGCGGTAGGAAGCAGCAAGCAGGTGGGCAGTAACAAGGGAGTGGTCCCGGACTGCAAGAAGGCACATGCTGGGCTAAGGGACCCCCCACCCATCCCCAGTGCATGAATTTCGTGCACCGGGCCTCTAGTCTAATATAATAATAGAGGAATATGCAAATTAGCTGGGACACTATAATGTCACGACCGATTTACAAGAGGTGGAGAGCTACAGGAGGGCAGGGCAGCGAGCTATGAGTGGGGAGATCTACAGGAGGGTGGGGCAGCAAGCTACAAGCAGCGAAGAGCTACCAGCAGCGATGGGCAGGATGGCCAGCTGAGGCAAGCGGCAGCAAGCTTCTCGCACACGGATTCATGTGCAGGGCTACTAGTACAGAAATGAACAAATATTTGGAAAGTAACACTATATTATGATTGACTTTAAATCTGAATAAATTCCTAAAAATGTTCCCCACTTGCTGAAACATGAATTTTTGGGGGTGAAAAAGACAGGTTTTAAGAAATTTTAGAAATATTGGAAATTAAGGGGAGCATGGAGGAAGCATGGGACTGCAGAGCAACAGGAGGTATATTTCCATAGAATAGGGGAGCTGAAAAGTGCAACAGGTACATTTTCATAGAATGAGGGAGCTGGGAACAGCAAAAGGTCTATATTTACAAAATAAAGGGAAGGAAGTCCTTCATCCAGAAGGAGAAGAAGAAAGCCCAAAGGGAAAAGGAAAACAACAAGGAAGGAGGCGGGGAGAACCTCACATGTATCATGTGAGTTTCTGTTGGGGTCCTGCCCCAGCAGGTCCAGGGGTTCCCAAAGGTGTGGACAGAGTCGGCGACACGGAGACAGCGTTCAGTTGATCAGCATAGCGAGGTTCTTTCTTTATTCTCCTGTTACATCTGTATTTATACCAGTTGATTTTAATCCTATCCATTCTATTCCAAAGGTTAGGGTGTTTGTTATCTCCATTCCAAGGTTGTTCGTAGTTAAAGTGATTAATTACCCGCCTGGCACTTAGTTAAGGGGTTTTACTGATTCCCTTCCTTAGTCCTGTTAATCCCTAACTCCAGGGAAAAATCC
>NW_005370992.1:1250077-1265720 GCF_000412655.1 Myotis brandtii
AGGGGATATCAAGGCACCAGGATCTGCAGCCTTTATAAGCCATAGGGAAAAAGAACTCAGTGGGACCCTTTCCCCATCCCCACATGGGAGTCCAGTTCTGTGGGACTCTTTCCCCTCCCTACGTGGGAGTCTGCACTTATTCTTCAATAAATTCCCACCTTTGCTAAACCATCCCCTGTCCATGGATTCATTCTTTGACTCTGGCAGACAAAGAATCCGGGTTCCAGTTCAAAAATTCCATTTCATTGCCATCGCATAAATTACATCATTTTAGCCCTTTTACGTTAGTAAATTCTAAATAACAACTCCATGTATCATCCACTATATTTATTCTACTCTATCTCTCAACTGTGTCATTCAGCTACTTAGCCCTATTAACTCATCAAGTGTAAATAAATAAATTTTTAAAAAACATAGTGATAGTGATAATGTGTAATTTCCTAATGAGGATTTTTTAACTCAGTATTAAGGATCTGAGGGCTAGATAGCAAGCGAAAGGACAAATAAACACATTTTTTGAAACCACATAAGAAACTTCTGGGACTTCAGTTATGAGAAAGAAACAGTTCCCTTCAAAAAGTTCTTTACAATTTAGTATGGAAAGGACACACTGAAATATTATTTGAATGTAGGCATATTTAAATGGATTATACAAATATGCATATAGATATTTTGAAGATTTGAAGATGATAAACAAATAAATATAATTGTCAGTTTAAAGGGAAATGCTTATGATGTCTGCCTTGCCTTATGTTTTTCCTCTTATTGAGCATATATTTATTTATCTCTTATCAGACTATATGTATTTGATGCCTTCCTACCACCACTCCTCACCCCCACACAGAGAGTTGAAATTATTCTCTAATCAAGACAAGCTGACTTGGTTTAACAGATTTTTTAGAAGATGAAAATACTTTAATGTCTTATTTCCTTACCTGAAGCAAAAAAGTGACAATAATGATATTTACTCCTACTAGTTTCCTCTGTATTATTTTATTTTTCACCCTTTAGGAACTGGAGGGAAAAGAACAGCAATAGCAACAACATTCCATCCTTTCAAAGGAGAAGTTTTGACTCTCCTACCCTTTGAGTTTTTGGAGAAAAGTATTATTCAGGCTCTATTTTCCACATGGCATTTTTCAAACTACATTTGAGTTTGGAAGCTCATACTGGTAAACACAAAATCCCTTTTTTTTTGCCTACCACATATATTAACTTTTATATTGTTTGATTGAAAGTATTTAATGGAAAGACAAGCTTCCATAAATCAACAAATATTTTAAATGGTCTAATGCCTCATGTAGAATAGTGAAAGAGGAACTTTAGGGGTAAAATAGACAGGTTTAGGAAATTTTAGAAATTTTGGAAATTAAGGGGACCATGGAGGAAGCACAGGGCTGCAGAGCAGCAGAAGGTATATCTCCATAGAAAAGGGGAAGCTGAAAAGCTGCAACAGGTACATTTCCACAGAATGAGGAAGCTGGAAACAGCAAAAGGTCTATATTTACAAAACAAAGAGAAGGAAGCCCTTCATCCAGAAGGAGAGGAAGAAAACCCAAAGGGAATAGAAAATAAGGAAGGAGAGGGGAGAACCTCACATGTCCCATGTGAGGTTCATCCTTTGAGCCCAGGGGTTACTATAGTAACCAGTCTAAGGGAATAGTGACCAATCAGAGGGGATATCAAGGCACCAGGATCTGCAGTCTTTATAAGCCATAGGGAAAAGGAACTCAGTAGGACCCTTTTCCCCCTCCCTACGTGAGAGTCCATTCTGTGGGACTCTTTCCCTCTCCCCATGGGAGTCTGTACTTATTCTTCAATAAATCTCCTTTGCTATACCACTTTCTGTCTGTGGATTCATTCTTTGATTCCGGTAGACAAAGAATCCGGGTTTAAGTCCAAAAATTCTGTTCAAAAGCATTGTCATATACCTAAAAATAAAACAAGTAAAACACACCAAAAGCTATATAATTAAAATAAATCGGTGGTTGATATTCATATATTTATCAACCATCTTGTATTAACTACACAGAACCCCTACAGATTTTGGAGAAAGGAAATCCTTGGATCTTTTTTTAAGTGGGAAAGGGAAATATATGCATATTGGTTAGATGTCAGCTTTTATGCCATAATAAATTTTCTGTGTTTTATAGGGTATTTAAATTTTTTTAATTTTCTAGCTTTACCACATAATAAGTTGTTTACAGTCAGATTTACAGAATATTCAGTTTCCTTGTAATTCTCAGTGGCATTTAGTATATGACTGTATGTGTCCTAAATCTATCACTCTGAACTAAGAATGTATAGGAAGCTCTGGCTGTTGTAGACAATGAGGCAAAGAGTGACATTTGCTAACACAAGAGAGAGAGAGAGAGCAGACTGAATTTCAGTGACTTCTGAACAGATAGAAACTTACCAGTATCTCTCTAACAAAATGGCAGAGTCATGTAAAACCCATTCACACAGAGTAGCACAGGTCAGAGGCAGAGAGATGGAATCTGTGAGTAACATGAACAAAGCACAAAGAATAGAAGCCATTCTGGAGAGAATAGAACGTATGCCAGGCAAATCTACAAAAATAGTAAGTGAATGAAAATACTTATGTTGCAGATTTGGATAGATCTAAATTGGGAATAAGAGTTGCACTGATTTCACATTTTTCTTCCATAGGTATGAATCACTGATTCAAAAGTAATCCAATGAATCTGTTCTATTGCAGGCTGCAAGAAACATCAGAGAACATGGAGAATATAAAGGAAGTATAACGGGTAAGAATATGTTTAGAATCACAATATTTCCTTTTAAAAAGTTCTTGAGCAGTGGTATCTGCAATTGTAGTAAAATATAGAAAAAAATACTGAATAAGACATATGGCATTTGTAGTTTTATACACATGTGTATATGTCCCTATAGAGAGAGACAATTTAACTTTCAAATTAACACTTTAATAGCAACCTTTTAAATTTATATTCCATTTTGGGGGAAAGTGTGCCCAACATAATTAAAATATGATTCTAGGCCACCTAAAAGGGATATTTAACAAGATAGTACCTTAACAAGAATTATTACCACCTGAGTATACTAAATGCATATTTAGATTAAAAAACAAAAACATCTTGAGTACACTGAATCAAGTAGATAGTGGGAAAATTGTTTAATGAGTCAATGGATAAATAGATGAAAATGACATTTTGGCAGAATAGAAAATTCATTGCACTGATTTCATTTATTCTGTCATAAATACTTGTGGATTCCCCACTTATATACTTTAAACATCACCCTCAATTTTTCTCTTCTTGGTAAAGTGGACATTTTAATAGTGAATGCAAAAATAAAAATTGTTCATAGAAAACTCTGGGTAAAGAGAAAGCTATTAAAAATGTGGTGCTTGGGCCACTACTTTATTGTTACATGATTTTGTAGAGAAACATATATTTCCATATATAAATAATACAGTTGAATATAAACGTGCTATATCTTTTAAATGGATGGAAATTAGCACCTAAATTATAACATCACTTATAATTTAGTGATACATATGATTATAAATGTCTATTATGACATTTATAGTTAACTAAAAGCCTGATGCATGAAAATCATGCAAGAGTAGGCCTTCCTTCTCCCGGCTGCCTGAACTGGCTTCCCTCTGGCATTGAGGACCCGGGCTTTTCCCTCCAGCTGCTGGCAGGCACCCGGGACCCGGGCTTCCCTTGCAACCTGGCTTCTTCTGGAAGGACCTCTGGTCTAATTAGCATATTACGCTTTTATTATTATAGATAGGGCATTTTTTTCATATGGCCCACATATCTTTTTTAACCATAATATCTATTAAAACCACATATTTGAACCAAATGCATAAAAATTATCATTGCCATTATAACTATTATTTCAATTACAAATATTTTCTAGTGTGAGCAAAGACAGTAATCTTGAATTTAAAATAAAATTATTTATTATTTATTTATTATCTTCATTAAATCCATTGTACAATGGATGTTGTACAATGCACATTATGTTTGTGTACATGTATATGTATGTACATTATAGAATTAAATAAACATGCATTTAATTTTATGCTAGAAAATTAACATACTGATGGGTAAGAGACAAAAACTTGGGAGACTATTGAACCAATATGTAACTGGAATCTTTTTAGGAGTCAAATCCTTGTAGGTTGTTTAGCTTTTATACCATGAAAAAGTGGAATGTTTTTGACAACTAAGTACCTATGAAAAATTAATTGAGGACATTAAATAAGCAGGTCAAATAAAATACTTCAAGGACACTCTGCTAGCCAGCCTGAAGCAATGGGACATTGGGCAGACAGCTGGGAAACAATGGTAACTGACAGTACCAGCTGGCATTTAACAACCAGGAAGAGAATGGTTTATACATTTTAAGAAACAAACTGAACGTATTAACATGGAGAGCAAATGAAAGGCATGTAGATAAGGTCTGGCCTTTAATGGAGTCTTACTGAGTAAAGTCAGTATACATAAAACACAGGGAAAGATTACAAATTACATAGCTTCAGTTTTTGCCTTTCAAACTCAGTATAAGAAATCTGTGACCTGTAATTTTAGTTTTAATTTTACATGCAGTAGGGAAAGAGTTGTCAATGGCTTTTTAAAAATATTATCAGATCAGCAGTAAAAATGTAATTTAAATAAAACTTTCCCTTGTTCTCATTTGTTAAAAATACAGATTACTTTCCCATAGTGGTCAAATTCAATACTATTCTACAGAAATCCATTTTGATCAATAACTACAAAAGAACATCAACAGTTATTTTTCATCTTCTCTATCTAATGCGGGATACTTGGTGGAGAAAATATTTCAGATGTTTTCTTCACCCAGCATATGGATTATCTAAAAATAAACAAACACATTTATTATAATCTGAAGTAATGAAATAATGCTAGATTCTAAATTTTGTAATCTCAAGAGATTACAAAAAAAAAGTTTATGTATTGTGGATGCAAGAGTCCAATGTGGACATTCTGGTTGGGTGGTCCTTCTCGAGGTGGTACAAGAACCCAGACAGCTGCCACTTCGGGTTCTACAATCTCCAACATATGTGTCTAAATATGTCTCTGGAAAAGGGTAATACATACTAAATCAGACACAATTGAGAAAAATGGAGAAAGGTGTTTGGGAATGTCTCTAGATGAAGCTTAAAGTAGGGTTCATCTTTCTACCCATATTTTTTTCACTAGAAAACAATGCTCTAACCAAACTTAACTGCATGTGACTGACAAATGTCTTTATGCATAGGAATAAAAAATGAACTTGAGAATAAGTTAGTTAGATTATTATATTTTTTAATATTTTTATTGATTTCAAAAGGAAGGGAGAAGGAAAGAGAGATAGAAACGTCATTGATTGGCTGCCTCCTGCATGCCTCACACTGGGGATCCAGACCACAACCTGGACACGTGCCTTGACCAGGAATCGAACCGTGACCTCCTGGTTTGTAGGTCGACATCCAACCACTGAGCCATACTGGCCAGGCTATATATTTTAATTTTCCTATTTAAAACAGATTTTTTTATAACTTATTACATACTTTGGCTCTTTCTAAACAGTTAAATTGTAAAGATTCTGAAATTGCTTTTTTGTTGTTTGTTTTTTCTTTACCCAATATCTTAGTTTAATGTATATATTTTTTAATCTGTATGCTCTATCATTTTAAATACAAACTCATCTTGATTTTTCCCCACTCTGTGAACTTCTTTGTTTTTGTAAACTTATACAATATATAGTTTAATCATCTTAACAATGTATGTCTCTTACATATCATTTTATAATAAAACAATCTTTGTGACTTTGAATTTTTAGAAAACTGAAAAAGGTTTTATATTAATCTGCTGTAGTAGCCAAATCAAAATACCAGACTAAGTGGCTTAAACAGCATAAATTTATTTTGTCACAGTTGTGGAGTCTTGAAATCTATGATCAAATTCCTAGCCAATTCAGTATCTCATGAGAGTTCTCATGCTGGCTTTTAGATGGGTATGCCTTCTTGAAATTACCTTACCTCAGTGCAGAGAGAAGGGGAGAGAGAGAGAAAGGGAGAGAGAGAGAGAGAGAGAGAGAGAGAGAGAGAGGACGAGAACAAGAGAACTCTGGCATATCTTATGACACTAATCCTATTGGATCAGAGCTCCAACCCTATTGCCTCATTGAACTTATCACTTACAGCAAGTACAGACACCCTGGGAGTTAGGGCTTCAACGTATGAATTTTGGAGAGACATAAACATTTAGTCCATAACAGTTCTGAATTCATATAAAATGATCTTATTAAATAAATAATGATATTCTTATTTTTCTTATAGGGGACATTTAATGAGAAATAATTTTATATCTCAACTATGGTGTGAATTACTGAACAGTTTAAAATGAGCAAAGCACATAATTCTCTTGATAATTTCATGAAATGTATGTTAACTTTTATAAGTATTTTATTATATTCTAATAATTTCTTATATTTTAAAATGTATAAATTATTTTTCCTTTATCTAGAATTACCAATACACTATTTCTAGTGAAAAAGGAAAGATTATTGCTTTATTTTCAGAATATCTATGAAAATATACATTTGTTGTACTGCTTTTGAAAAAATAAAGTGGTTGAAATGAATAGACAAATATTGGATTTATTGTTTTTTTAATTTTATTGAGTTTTAGTGAGAAAGTGAGAGAGAGAGGGGGGAGAAAGATAATTGTTTGATTCTTGTATGTGCCCTGACCAGGGATCAAACCTGCAACCTTGACATATTGGGATGATGCTCTTAACAAACTGAGCTACCCTATATTTACTGGGGACCTATATTTATTGTTTCTAATACCATAGTCACCAAACCGTACTTAATCTTACAGGGCCTGTATTTTCTCATTTTATAATTAAGATTTTGACTACATTATTTAAGATGCTCCCTTAGCTCTAAAAATTTAGGTAAGAGCAGCACTCTTTGTACTATCCAAACAATATTGAAATTTAAATAAATATTTTATCAGAAAAGTAGTTAAATAAAAAGGTGTGTATAAAGATGAGAAGGAAACTTAAAAATAGTTGAATTTAATATTCAGCATCTAATTAAGCTTCTGAAAATTTAGAGTCTGGTACTAATGTGTTGACCATTTTCTTTTTTGCACAAGACAGAGGGTATGTCTTGTGAAACAGCATAGAGGAAGAGGTAATAAAAGGAGCTGAGCATATAGTATATGTGCTATTTCCCAAGGAGTACTTTCTCAGAACATTCTGGTAGGCTGTGACCACCACAAAAATACACCCTTTGTTTCTCTACATTGAAGAGTTAGAATAAGGGTTTTTCATATTTTCTCACCTGTTTCCCTGCCCCCCCCCCCAAAAAAAGTGATACATATATCGTTCTTGGTAGGTATTAGATGTAATACATATAACATAAAATTAACTTTATTTTATTTTAATTCTTTATTGTTTAAAGTATTACATATGTCTCCCTTTTCCCCCACTGACCTCTCCCGGGTCACTCCCACCCCCCAGCACATGCCCTCACCTCCCTACTGTCTGTGTCCATAGGTTATGTTTATATGCATGCAAACGATTCCTTTGGTTGGTCTCTTACTCTCACCCTCTCTCCACCTTCCCCTGCCTTCCCTCTGAGGTTTGACGGTCCATTCGATGCTTTTATGTCTCTGGATCTATTTTTGTTCATCAATTTATGTTGTTCATGATATTCCACAAATGAGTGAGATCATGTGATATTTATCTTTCTCCAACTGGCTTACCTTAACTTTATTTTAAAATTGGTAAGCTCCAAGGTAAAATAGGAAGCATCGGAGCTTATAGGAAAAGAAAATTTAATGTAAAAATTTACAGATAGTTAACCTAAATGACAATAAAACTACAAATAATTAACAGAAATGTACTGTGTAGGTGGATATATTTAGCTTTCCATTCTTAACTTAGAAAACCAAAGTGAAGAAATTTTAAAATAATCACCTCATGAAGTAATGCCTACCTAGTTTGTTTAGAATTATTTAATCACTAAAACCATAACTTTTATCAATAATAAGGCATTCCCATTAATCATTTGGATAGTGACCTCAACTCTTCATTCCATTTGGTCATGGAAGAAAAAAAAAGAAAGAATGTTTTATATTTTGATTAATATTTCTTGATGCCAAAGTGGTTGCCTGGGGAAATAGAGGGTGCATTCTGTTCTTAACTAGAATGGTTTTCCGTCTATGTTTACGATGATTTTAGATTCATAATGAGAACTTGTTCTCCATGACAATAAATGTATGAGCTTTTGAGGCAAATGTGATGTGGCATGTGAGCATTTAGGTAGGTTTTTCCAACTGATGAGAGGTTTAGCAACACTTGTTGGTAGTTATCCTAATTATTATGGATAATGATGTAAATCACTATGGATTTTTAGAAAACTATTAGTAAAGCAGAATCCACATAACAGTATTTGTGCCGGTTAATTAACTCTTCAGGGATATCAAGGCACCAGCCTTTGGTAACTATGTGGTTGAAGTCATTAAACTCATTCTTTCATGCCTACTTTTGCAGTTTTATCCAGGATATACGCTACTATCTTCTGACCTTTAAAAGAAGAGGAATAGAAAAATACCTATAGACGCCCTAACTGGTTTGGTTCAGTGGATAGAGCGTCGGCCTGTGGACTGAAAGGTCCCAGGTTCGATTCCGCTCAAGGGCATGTACCTTGGTTGCGGGCGCATCCCCAGTGGGGAGTTTGCAGAGGCAGCTGATTGATGTTTCTCTCTCGATGTTTCTAACTCTCTATCCCTCTCCCTCTCTGTAAATAATCAATAAAACATATTTTTTTAAAAATACCTATAGTGAATTTAAAATGGTTACTTATATCCTATGGGAGATACTGTCTCCTATAATTATTTAAAATATTTAATGCTTTGTCTAGAGCAGTGGTTCTCAACCTTCCTAATGCCACGACCCTTTAATACAGTCCCTTATGTTGTGGTGACCCCCAATTTCATTGTTATAAATTAAACATAATTAAAGCATGGTGATTAATCACAAAACAATATGTAATTATATATGTGTTTTCCAATGGTCTTAGGCGACCCCTGTGAAAGGGTCATTCGACCCCCAAAGGGGTCGCGACCCACAGGTATGTCAAGAGGCAAATGACAATAATAAAATACTTGAATAAATAGGTATGATTTATCTGATAATCTTGTATAAGAACATGGATTCTGGTTCTTAACTAACTTTTGTTACATGATTTTACTAATTGAAAGGGGAATTATTGTGATTCTATCGTTATCACATCCAAGGATATAATTATTCCCATCACAAAGCCTAATTCACTGTCCCATACATCTACCTACATATACTCTCCCTTTATACACAATACTATTGGATTGTTAAAAAGCCTATTATCACCAGGTTTATAAACCATGGTCAATTTAAGCCAACTAATTTTCATTTTCCAAATATAATCAATAAAGCAACACCAGAAACAAAGGGGCACTGTAATAATGTAATAAGGGTAATAATATGTAAAATTTGAGGTTAACATTTAATTCTGAAGAGCAATTAATCACCTGAACTTAGAGAGGTCTTCTATTTTGTTTAAAATTCTGTTATCTATTTGTATTGATGGTTGCCATCACTGTTGTTATCTTCGTCATTTTTACCATCACAATCAATATCAAATACATTATTTTGTTCTTTCTGTGACTTCAGTTCTGCAACAGGCACTTTTCTGTACAGTGAGTCATGAAATATTCCCAGCTTCAAGTGGGTATTATTATTCACAAAAGAGAAAAGGAAAACAATACCCTTAACAATGGATAATTTTCTAATTCATGTAATACCTTAGATTTAGGCTGTTTTTTTAATACAATATCAAATTAGTTTCTATTAAATCTACATCATGCTTCAAGTAAAGGAGGATATTGGTCGCTAATGCTACTCAGAGTTCTAAAAGTATGCTACATGTGAAAAATTTAGTGTGCTTCTTTTATTGGGAGACTTTATCTTTGTTAATCCCATTAACATTCTCATAATCTCCTCTGATTTTTCCCTATTCCATATCACAATGTACTTTGTAACAGTAACACCCACATATCTAACTTTATTATCCATAGGAAAGCCTTAAAATGTTATAGTTTTTAGTACCTCTCTAAAGGTTGTGAAAATCTTGGGCGAATTGTTTGATACCATCGAGCTTTAGTAATCTCATCATTAAAATGCTCTCTGCCCTATACCACTCATGGTAGCTGGGATTCCCTGCTCTTATTTCCCATTGGAGTGACTGGATTGAGAGGATGAAATTGAAGGAACTGTGAGGATATCTCTGCTTTGATTTCACCCCTATACCTTCTTAAGAATTTTGATTTTCTCATAATCCAGTCAACACCTTATCTCAACCTCTTCTTTATGTTTTAGTATGAAAAAAATAACTAAAATTCAAAAAAGCACTGAAGAACAGTGTTATATATCATATAATAGTACATATTAATTAATATTATATGTATTTATACATTAATATTTATCTATTGTACATTATATGTTACATGTAGTTTTATTACCATTCTATATAATTAAAGGCTAATATGCAGATAGATCGAACGGCAGAACAACCGAAAAACTGGTCGCTATGATGTGTGCTTACCACTAGGGGGCGCACGCGGAACATGGCAAGTGTGGGCAGCAGGCAGCAAAGCACGGAGCATGGCAGGCATTGGCTGCGGTGGAATGGTGGAGCAGGTGAGCAGGGGGCACAAGACCAAGGCAGGGCGTCGGTCACTGTCATTGGGGTGAGCCTCTGGTGGTTACTGAAAATTCTTTGCTCTTGTGCTCTGTGGTCCTGCCTGGTACTCACACACACTGCTGACACCTGGTGCCAGCCCTGATTGCTTGGTGCGGTCAGTGGGTGTGAACAGCAGCTGCCAGCCCCAATCAGCCCTCAGGGCTTCTCTACCTCTCCCTGCTCCTGAGGGGTGATCAGGGAGCCAGCCCCAATTGCTCCATGCCATCAGTGGGAGCAGGGAGCGGAGGGAGTGGGGCTGCTGGAAGACAAAGGACTGGGGACCGTGGCAGGAGGGCTGGGAGGGGGTGCGGAGGATGGGCTGAGACTTGCCCCTGTGCCCACCGAGCCTCGCAGCAGCCCACAGTTCCTTTCAAGGTGCACGGATTTGTGCACTGCGCCCCTAGTTTATATATAATAATCTATTATCACATATTATTTACCACATACAGCTAATAGTAGTATTTTGACTGTATTAACTAACAAAATAGTATTTTTACTACATTAAATAGGAAAGCCTAAAAAAATAAATAAATATCCATGAAATTATAGCGGATATTGGAAGGTGTAGATTCTTTAGTAAATTTGGATATGATACATTAAAATTTTGGTCAGTCTGATTACATTGGAGCAAATTTCTTTTGCAAATTGACTAAAATATAAATTTCATTAATATAAAAAGTAATATGAACATTTAGAAACTACTTCCTGACTATGGTGTGCATGAATCAAAAATTCAGATATTTAGAGAAGACCGGAAAAATTAAGTTAAAGTGTGTATAGATTTAAACTTTATCTTAAGGAACCTGGGCACAAATCTAGTTAAGAGCATTGTGTTTATGCCTTCTCCGCCTTGCAAAAGAAGAAGATGCTTCTATACTATTTTTCATAGTGTTTGTACTATTTTACATTTACGACAGCAATTACAAGAATTCTGATTTTTCCACTTCCTTGCCAACTTGTTATTTTTCAGATTTTATAATAGCCATCTTAACAGGTGTGAGATGATATTTTTTGTGATTATGATTTGCATTTCTCTGATGATTAGTGATGTTGAGCATCTATTCATACACCCTTTTGCCATATGTATGTCTTTTTTTGAGAAATATCTATTCAAGTTCTTGATTATTTGTTTTTTGCTTTTGGGTTGTAGGATTTCCTTGTGTGTTTTGGATATTAACCCGGTCTAAGTCAGTTTGAGTTGCTATAACAGAACAGCTTAGATTGTATGTCTTATACACAACAGTAATTTATTTTTCACAGTTCTGGAGGCTACAATTCCAAGATAAGGGTGATAGGATGGTCTCGTTTTGTTGACAGTCCTCTTTAGGGTGGCATACTGTCGACTTCTCATTATATCCTCATATGGCAAATTACAGAGAGAAAGAAGCAATCTCTTTTGAGACTCTTATAATGTCATTAATCCCATCCACTAGGGTTCCAAACTCATTATTTCATCTAATTCTAATTATCTTTCAAAAGATCCACTTTCTAAACTACACTGAGAATAGGATTTTAACATATGAATTTTGTGGAATCACATTCAGTCCATGACAAATCCCTTATCAGGTATATGGTTAGCAAATATTTTCTCTCATTCAGTAGGTTGCTTTTTTACTCTGTTGATTTTTCCCTTTGCAGTATAGAACTGTGTTAGATTAATGTAATCCCACTGGTCTAATTTTGCTTTTGTTGTTTGTGCTTTTCTTGTCATTTCTAAGAAATCATTGCCAAATCTAATGTTGAACTTTTATGTTTTCCTCTAGGAGTTTTATATTACCAGGACTGTCTTTTAAATATTTAATGTATTTTAAGTTAATCTTCATGTATGGTGTTAAGGGTCTATTTTTATTCTTTTGCAAATGGATATCTAGTTTTTTTCAAAATTTGTTGAAGAGATTGGCCTTTCCCCATCGTTTTCTAGATGACCTGTTAAACATCAGGTGACTATATGTGCATGGGTTTATTTCTAGGCTCTCTATTTTGTTCCATTGGTCTATATAACTGTGTTTATGTCAATACCATACTATTTTAATTACAATGACTTTGTAATATAGTTAGGAATCAGGAAATGTGGTGCTTCCAGCTTTGCCATTTTTTCTCAATATTCCTTTTGGGGTAGTATTGACTATAGATTGCTTTGGCTAGTATTGACATGTTAACAAAATTAAGTCTTCTAATCCCTGAACACAGGATTTTTTTTTCATATATTTATGTCTTCTTTAATTATTTTCATTAGTGATTTGTTGTTTTCAGTGTGCAAGTCTTTCATCTTCTTGGTTAAATTTATTGCTAAATACTTTATTCTTTTTGATACTATTATAAATGTGTTTTTTTTTAATTCCCCTTTCAAAAAGTATATTGTTCATGCATAGAAGTAATATATAGAAATGGTTTTGGTATGCTGAATTTTTGTCCTATAACTTTGATGTATGTATTTATTAGTTTTAACAGCTTTTGTGTAAGCTAATCGCACTCTGAAATAATACCCAGATGAAATGGATTTTATGTTTTGTCCAGTTCTATTTTTTTGAGAATTGGTTTTCTTGAAAAGGACAAGGTTCTTCCATGTCTTCTAAATTGCATCATTTCCTAAAGTCAGTTGTGTTTGACTGTTTAATACAGTTGGGATTCCAGTTTAGTAATCTAATTGAATTTCAGATCTGACTCATAGCTGAGCCAGTTCTAAATCAGAGCTCATTTTATTACAGTGCTAATTCACTGACTAAATCTGTGCAATCCCCTCTTTACTGCCTTCAGTTCTGGTTACATAGATAAGCATTGTACAAAGGCCTACCATTGCCTAGAAATTCATTTTGAATAATCTAACCTTTGAATATAAAAGTTGAATTTGAACATAGACACTGGGTCTGTTGGTCATACCCTCCTTCAATTCACACACACAAGTTTCAGCTTTTATATAGTTTAAGTCCCATCAGTATGGTTTTCTTCCCCTTCCAAATGTTGGTGCATCTCAATTTGCTCTCTATTTGAGTCTAAACACCTAGGTTTAATATGTACAAAATTAGTCTCTTTTATTTCAACTTTCATACGATATTAATTTTCACACTATATAATGTTTAAAGGGCATATAAAAGAGATCAACAACATTTTTATTGTGATCGAGTTATTGCTATGTGGTTTATTGAACATATTTAGAGATAATGTAGAGCAATTGCTTTTTATCCAATATTTAATATTTGAATAAGTATCTTAAATGGGCATTAAGAACAATAATTTTCTATGAGAATTATAGCAATTTAGGAAAGTTATGCTATACTATATGGTGTGAAGGATGTTTATTATTCTTGTGAGATGCCAACTGTTAAGATTAGGAAATAGTATTTACCACTTAGAAATGGAAATTTCACTTGAGTAGTTGTCCTTACACATTCATCCATAATCAGCAAATTATATTTCATGAGCACTACTATTAAACATTTGGCATTATACAACAAATTAAATTGAATCACTGTTTTATATGGCCATTCATCAATAGTCATTCCCTCCCCGCCCCCCAAATACAGTACCAGGCTAGGTGCTATTGGAAACTAAGACATTTAGGACCAAACACACAATATCAGATAATATCTAAGTTCAGGCATAGTATCACACAAAAATCTAAGCTCAAAACTAAAACATAGATAAAGTGCATTAGGATGTCAATGGAGAGGGAAGTCAGTTCCATCTCTGTGTTAGGAAAGGCCTTGTGAAGGAAAGAGAATCAAAGATTCCTTGAGACTCAGATAGGGTTTTGATATGCAAAGATCATAGGAAGGCATGGACAATTTTCCTCAGTAAGATGAGCAAAGGCAAATAGTAAAATTTAGGGTAAGAGTATAGAAAAAATCATTTTGGCAGAAACATGAGATAAAAGTTAATTGCATGTAACATTGGTAAAATAATTTGAGGCTATTCCATGGAGAACCTTTAATGTCAAGTTCAATGGATTATGTCTTGTAGCAGTATTCATATACCTTAAAGATGTGTAACTAATTCTATTTCTTTGTTCATAAGTGTGCCAATGACAGATTATTCAAATTCTTGAATATGCTCTACCATTTCTTTTAAACTTCTTCCTTCAATGCTAACTCTCCCCGGTTCTACTTTTTAATTTGTTCATTTCCTGGTCCCTGTGGCTTGCCAGGAGCTATCAAACCTTTTCTCTGATTGGAAGTAAACATATTCATGTCAGTTCTGGCTATGTCAGGGAGAAATTTAAAGTGGAGTAAATGGGAAATATGGTAAAAGTAACCACTTGTTTGGTATGTTCTTGGAGTAAGAAAGATAAAATAGGGGGTAATCTTTCCAGTAGCATTTTTCCAAAAAATCAGAGTTATGCATTTGCATTAGTAAAGTTTTGGATGTATAGTTTTCTCATTCCTCATTATGCAAGGAGAGAAAATGGGAGAATTGTGACCCTGAAGTTAGGGACCTTTGTTGTTATAGTCTGTGTATAGACTCCATGAAATTTGGAGACTTCTGGAGGCAATGACCATAGTATATATAGTTTTAGAACATAAGTAAGACCCAGTAAAGGAAAGGACATTGAAGTCAGAGAAAGAAAGGGTGATTTGGTATGAGTGAGTGCAATGTGAGCAGCAATAGAAACAATGGAATGGAATGTACGGAACATAAGATATCTGAAGAGAAATGCTTAGGTATAAGAAAACATATAAAACAAAGAGTGAGGGACCTTATAAGAATTTATAATCAAGAAAGAATATGCCGAAACCGGTTTGGCTCAGTGGATAGAGCGTCGGCCTGTGGACTAAAAGGTCCCAGGTTTGATTCCGGTCAAGGGCATGTACCTGGGTTGCGGGCACATCCCCAGTAGGAGATGTGCAGGAGGCAGCTG
>NW_005370992.1:1266101-1272330 GCF_000412655.1 Myotis brandtii
TGTGGGTGAGTACATGTAATCAAAAAAGCAATTCTTAATGCCCCAGTTTTTCTGCTTTTTCTCTAGGTATAAAGATTCTAAAACAGGATCAATGCTAAAATCAAATAAACATAGTTAAAGCATATGTTACAACTCATTTACATTTAACTTAATAAATATAGTTTAAAATAATGATTATGTTAAAAGATGAGATTAGGAGTGATACTACCTTACATTTCTATAGTATGCATCAAATTTATAGTGTTTACAGATTTCTAAATCCTATTGGAATTATTTATGCCACATACTTTTTATCCTGGTACACAAAGTAAACAAAAGAGTTAGCATTCCCATTTTTCAGTGAAATTCAGGGGACAGCGCCAGACATCAGCATTGACACTTAGGACTCCTATGTTGATAGTACGCTCATCATCTGTGGTTTAAAGACCTCAGTAGAATTTTGATCATGTTTCCAGTTAAATTATATTAACTATCTAACCAGGAGCCACGTCAGAAGCAGATAATTTGTGGTCATCTACCTGGATCTTTTTTGGAAGAGTTTACAGAGAGAGAAGGGGTTTGAATTGGATAGATAAAGCATGAGTTTCTTTATTTTATTGGTAGGTTGTTATTGGTGCATGAAAGTTACTGAAACTCAACTGGTATCTTTTGCCAGTCTTATGAAACACATTGGAGGAGAAACCATAATCAGGTTTAAATATCTTCTCTCATGTTGCTAATGCTCCACTGGACTGCTAATCTTCTGACAGGAAAAACTCAAAGTAACCATGTGACAGGGTTGAAGGTTTATCATCAACTAGAGGCCCAATACATGAAATTCGTGCAAGAGTAGGCCTTCACATCCGCGGTGGCTGCCTCAATCCCTCCCTCGCAGCCGTGAGGGCTGCCTGGATCCCTCAAAGCCAGGCAGCTGCCTCGATCCCGCTGCTGCAGCCCCAGCTTCCTCCGGAAGGTCATCCGGAAGGACATCTGATCTAATTAGCATATTACGCTGTTATTATTATAGATGCTGTAGCAGGCACATAATTTTGAGGTCATCCAGTATACCACTCTATTCCCTGTACTCCAGCATTAGATAGTGTTATATGAATAACATAAGACCAGCATGAAAGTCTAAGGAATAATAACATGATCAAGACCCCTGGGACTATATTATGTCAGAGAACAGAGGAGTCACCATGGTTCTGAAGTAAAGATGGTGTATGTGTACTGCAGTGTTAACCACATAAAAATTAATTGTTTTTTTTAATCTTCTTTAATGATGGAGATTGAAAAGAACACCTTTCCTGTTTCAGGAGCTGAATACTAAGTGCCGGAAGACTTGTTGTTCTCTTTCACTAAAGATACTGCATGGGCCCTAATTGGTTTGGCTCAGTGGATAGAGCGTCGGCCTGCGGACTGAAAGGTCTCAGGTTCGATTCCGGTCAAGGGCATGTACCTGGGTTGCGGGCACATCCCCAGTAGGAGGTGTGCAGGAGGCAGCTGGTCGATGTTTCTAACTCTCTGTCCCTCTCCCTTCCTCTCTGTAAAAAATCAATAAAATATATTTTTAAAAAAGATAGTGCATGGGCGTGCAGTTAAGGAGTGCACCTCATGCCCCACAAATTATTGGATCTGTTCAGGGACTACACATGTGAATTAACTGTAAAAATGTTGAAATCATCTCTCCTGTATCTTTTGTCTTTGGAGAAAGTGTTAATCTTTGCAGTTCCAACAGCGTCTTAGTACTGTTTCTACTTTACAATCTAGGGACAGAGAAGTAGTGACAGAGACTTTACTTGACCTCCTGTACATAAACTATCCTTAGGTCAAAAAGACATTGTCTGGGCTCTACAAATTGCTAAGTATCTCATTCCAAGATCAAAGAAATAACAAGGGTCAGGACCACAGACTAGTGAAGGCACTGTATAGCAGGCTGAGGCAGGACTCTAACAAAGGTGCTGTGTGGGAATATTGGATCAACAAAGATACTGTCTGTAGCAGCCCTCCAAATCTGGCTATTGCCTTTCTTCCATGTACAGTTACTTTGGTAAACAATGGCAAGTTTTTTTGTAAAATAATTAGGTAAATATCTATTGTATGTATTTTAGGTGCTTTTGCCATAGTCTTCTAAAAGAAGACCCAGCCTCCATTTCAATGAGTGGACCCTGGGTCTTAGAAGTCCTAAAATATAGAAACTGTGAATAAATGTCATTTCAGATTGCATATAACTGATATAAGACTTCTATTCCTGTTTGGTTGCTCCATCTGTCATACAGTTCTATAAAATACACACACAGACAAGTTATTGAGATATAATTCACATAACATAAAATTCACCCCTTTAAAGTGTGAAATGTATGGGGTTTTAGTATATTTACAAAATTGTGTAGCCATCACCAGTAATTTTAGAACATTTGCATTACTCCCAAAAGAAATCCTACATCCCTTAGCACTTAGAGTGGTCCCTCCTTATCCATGGTATTACTTTCCCAGGTTTCAGTTATCTGAGTCATAAAATATTAAATGTAAAAGTCCAGAAATATATAATGCATACCTTTTTAATTGCACACCCTTTTGAGTAGTGTTATTAAATCTCAAGCAGTCCCACTTTGTAATGTGGATCATCTGTGCGTCCACATATCCATACTATATATCCTATCCACCTATTAGTCACATAGAAGCCATCTCAGTTTTACCCTTTCCAGATATCATGTAGTTGGAATCACAAGGAATTTTTAACTTGGCTTCTTTCACTTAGTAATATGTACCCAAGTGTTCTTTATGTCTTCCCATGGCTTAATAGCTCATGTCTTTTTAATGCTGAATAATATCCCATTATCTAGTTGATCCATTCACCTACTGAGGGACAACTTGGTTACTTCCAACTTTTGGCAATCTTGGATAAAGCTGTTATGAACATACATGTGTAAGTTTTTGTGTGGATGTAAGTTTCCAACTCCCTAGGGCCGTGGTTGGCAAACTGCGGCTCGCAAGCCACATGCAGCTCTTTGGCCCCTTAAGTGTGGCTCTTCCTAAGCCTTAGGAGTACCCTAATTAAGTTAATAACAATGTACCTACCTATATAGTTTAAGTTTAAAAATTTTGGCTCTCAAAAGAAATTTCAATCGTTGTACTGTTGATATTTGGCTCTGTTGACTAATGAGTTTGCCGACCACTGCCCTAGGGTAAATACAAAGAAGCATGGTTGCTGGATCATATGGTAAGAGTATCTTTAGTTTTATGAGAAACCATCTATCTGTCTTCCAGAGTGTCTTTACCTCTACAAAGGTTTTCCAAGTTATACTTTATTTGGGTAAAGCTCTTTTAGTAGTTTTGTCAGGAATGTCTGTTTATATGCTACTGGGAGCCCAGCATGAGATATCGCGCAGCACCACCCACCCACCTGCAGCCTTGCCTTGATACCCGAACCTGTCCGTCCACGCAGAGCTCTAGCGTGCCTGGCCCAGCCCTCAAACCCTCTGGCCTTCTCTGGCCGCTTCAAGCCCTGACCTCAGTCCCTCTAGTCGCCTCGGGCTGGTCCTGCCTTCTCTGGGCACCTCCCCACTTCCACCCTGACTCCTGAGCAACTTGGCAGCTCCCCCCTGTCATGGCACCGGAAGAGAGCATAAAAGCCTCCGGCCTGCTGCGCTGTGCTCCTTCCCCTGGCAGGTGGGCCACAGGGCACTCAGTGCAAGCAGTGGGTGCTGAAGGACTGGTGAGGGGGGCGCTATGGGTTCTCACTCCTGCCCTCCCTGGCACAGGATGGTCCCACCGCCTCCAGGCACCACCCCACTTTCGCCTCGTCTCCGGAGCAACGCCCCAGCTAATATGCTAATGACCTGGTCATTACCCGTAGGCATCCAGTTCATTAACATATTATCTCTTTATTAGTATAGACTAGGGGCCCAGTGCATGAATCCCTGCATTTGAAAGGAACTGTGGGCCATGAGATACCACTATATACCTATTAGCATGGCCAAAATCAGGAACACTGACAACACCAATTGTTGAACATGTGGAGCAATAGGAGCTCTTATGCATTGCTGGTGAGAATGAAAAATGCTACAGCCACTTTGGAAGACAGTTTGGTGGTTTCTAACAAACTAAACTTGGAAGCAACCAATATATCCTCAGTAGGTGAATGGATAAAGTGTGGTACCTCTAAACAACTCAATATTACTCAGTGCTTATATATAAATAAATAAATAAATAAATAAATAAATAAATAAATTCTACATACCCCATGATTCCAAGAATATGACATTATGGAAAAAGCAAAACTGTGGAGATAATAGAAAGACCTGCCATTTGCCACAACATGGATGGATTTTGAGAATGTCATGCTAAGCAAAATAAGTCAGAGAAAATAAAGAACCATATGATATAAAACTGAAAGTAAAAAGGAACAAACAAAAACAAACAAACAAAAACTCATAGACAGACAATAGTATGGTGGTTATATGTGATATAAAACTGAAAGCAAAAAGGAACAAACAAGAAAAACAAACAAAAACTCATAGACAGACAATAGTATGGCGGTTACCAGAGAGGGAAGTGGGGTTATGGTAAGAGTAAAAGGGGTCAAATATATGGTGACTGAAGATTTGAATTTGGGTGGTGATCACACAATGTAATTTAAGGGAAGTGGGGTTATGATAAGAGTAAAAGGGGTCAAATGTATGGTGACTGAAGGAGATTTGAATTTGGGTGGTGATCACACAATGTAATTTACAGATGATGTATCATAGAATTGTACACTAAAAACCTATGTAATCTTATCTACCAATGTCACCCCAATAAATTTTGCAATTTTTAAATGAATGATGCAATTTTAATAAAAATGTATGTTTTTCCCCCAAAATTTTTGTGAATTAAATGAAAAAAAGGAACAAGAGAAGTGATAGAATCATGAGTTGCATCTGCAAAGACACTAGTTTATTCATTCTAAGTAACATAGAAAATGACTTTTAAAATATAAAAGACTTGTACAACTATTTTGATACATTGTTCTAGTAAAAACTAAATATTTTTAATGTCTTAGATATAAATTTTATGCTATTAAAATAGCCAAAGATTAACTCTTAAAATTAGATTTCATGTGGGAGAATTTTACTTATTTTCAATAAATAGAAAAATAGAATAAAATTTTAAACATTTTTTTCAAAGTAATAATTGCAATCTAAAATCAGAAATGTTTCGCCATTGGTGTGAAATTTTACTGACATAAACTAGTAGTTTAAATAAAATAAAATTCATTGAACCAAAGATTTATAGTAATAGCATTTCATATATGACTAAAAAACAGCTATGGAAGACTTAATCAAACACTGAAGCAAAAGTTTAAGTTAACTTTATTTAGGGGCAGGGTAGAAGCAGTCTATGGGGGAAAAGGGGGGGCATATGTAATACTTTTAACAATAAAGATAAAAAATAAATAGTTTGGGCTTACTCACAGCTTGGTGTCCTCAGGGTAGCTGAACTATTAATGTGGAAGCTGAAGGCTGTAAGAGTGAAAGAATTCTAGCAAGAAAGGCAGGAATGGAATCATTTATTATGAACTAGACTTGGAAGTCACATTATGTTGCTTTTCTTATACTCAATTGGTTAAAAAAAATCCTGTGCATTTTCAAGGAGAGGGAATGTAGATCCCACCCCTCAGTAGAAAGATCATCAACATTACATTGTATGAAGAGCATGTAGCATGGGAGATACGGTTGTGGTCATCTTTGGGAAGTGCAATCTGCCCCACTTCAATTTACCCCTGATCCAGACACAAGGTGACTTTTTCAGTATGAGACATTTAATTTGTTCTGGGTCAATGGAGAAGGGTCAGGGACTGGGCAACCAAATTCTCTAAAATTTAGCCTCTTATGTTGCTCTAAAATTCCTCCTGGATGCAAATTTTGGGGAAAGGCATGGCTGCGTAAGAAACATTTTAAAGATGTGTGTATTCACACGAATATCTTGTATTTTGTTTTTGACAGTATATCAAAGAGAAGTACACATTTTAAGGCATTGCCAAAGGGAGATGAATGTCCGCTGGACCCATAAAGTTTGGTAGGAGTATTTGTATTTAAACACATAGGGAGGTGGTGCTCATTGTTGTTTTAATTTCCATCTCTCTAATGATTAGTGATGTTGAGTATCTACACTAATAAAAGACAAAGATGCTAATTGACCATACCTTCGCTACGCCCAAGCCATGCACACCAGCCAATCAGAGTGATTATATGCAAATTAACCCAAC
>NW_005370992.1:1273503-1276832 GCF_000412655.1 Myotis brandtii
GGGGTCCAAGACTGCGAGAGGGCACAGGCCGGGCTGAGGGACCCTTCCAAGTGCACAAATTTTTGTTCACAGGGCCTCTAGTTTTTTTTTATGTCTCTTGGCCATTTGCATGTCCTCTTTGGAGAAGTGTCTGTTCAGTTCTTCTACCTTTTTTTTAAATAGGATTATTTGTGTCCCTTTTGTTAAGCTGTATAAGTTCCTTATCTATTTTGGAAGTTAACCCCTTGTCAGATGTATCATTGGCAAATTGATTGTTTGTCTCCCATGCAGTGAGTTCCCTTTTCGTTTTGATGCTAGTTTCCCGTACTGTGGAGAAGCTTTTTAGTTTGATATAGTCCCATTTGTTTATTTCCCCTTTGTTTCTCTTGCCCTGGCAATGTTATCTGTAAAAATTATGCTTTGCGAGATGTATAATATTTTGCTGCCTACATTTTCTTCTGGGATTTTTATGGTTTCATGTCTTACATTTAAGACTTTTAACTATTTTGAGTTTATTTTTGTGTTAGGTGTAAGTTGGTGGTCTAGTTTTATTATTATGTTTTGCATGTATCTGCCCAATTTCCCCAACACCATTTATTGAAAAGACTGTCTTTACTCCATTGTATGCTCTTGCCTCCAATGTAAAATATTAATTGAGCATAATGGTTTGGGTCTATTTCTGGGTTATCTGTTCTGCTCCATTGATTTATGTGCCTATTCTTGTGCTAGTACCAGCCTGTTTTGATTATAGCGACTTTGTAGTATAACTTGATATCTGATATTGTGATCCCTCCAACATTGTTCTTCTCTTTCAACATTGCTGTGGCTATTCTGGGTCTTTTTTGGTTCCATATAAATTTTTGTAGTGTTTGTTCTAGATCTATGAAATATGCCATTGGTATTTTAATTGGGACTGTATTGAATCTATACATTGCTTTGGGTAGTATGGACATTTTAATAATGTCAGCTCTTCTAAAGAACTAAAAGGACCCTTGAATCTGTTGCTGGCTCAATAGTTAACATTAATTTTTCAGATCTGGCTGCTTTTTCTGAACTCCATATTTTTTAAACTCTTATCATGACAAAGGCAACAACATCTTTGACATGAGAAGTGATGTAGAGGACGTTATATGAATCATAGTTGGGATGACTTTTTAATTTAGGAGTTTGTTTTGGTAAGTCCTATATATAATATATTTTTCTACTGCAATCCAATGAAGATGAAGGAGTGTGAATTATTGAATGGGAAGTTTCTACTGGTGTTAATTACGTGTACAATTTTGTGATTACAGGTTTGCTGTATAGCATTTCTATTACAAAGCCAACATTTCCTCCATGGGTAATGGCACAGGCCAGAAATCTCATGAAATGCTGCTTGGTAAACAAAAATGAAAGGCCTAATATTTTCCTACTACTAAAGATTTGTTACTTTCAATCTAAAAGTTACTACATTAATATTAGTGAAATAATATCCTTGCCAGTCTGTGTTTCTAAAATGGTGAGAACCCCACATGTTCTTACTCAGATTATTACATTTATATTGGATTGTAAAATAACCATCCTGGTGACAAGTAGTAAACCAATTTTTAAGGTGCAGAGACTTACATTGCATATGAAGTGATTATTTTCAAGGAGCAAAAAGCAAATTCTATTTCTTACGTGGCAGGGTAGTATTTTATAATAGAAGACACTAGCAAGCAAGTCTTAGTAAAATTTTAAAAATTAGATAGTTCTCTACCTCTGAACATTACCTTTATAAATGAGCCATTAATGGCTGCTACCAACATTCTTTTTTCACACTTATCTTATTTCCCCCTCCTCATTTTGTTTTGATTCCGGCTGTTTATGTTGCTTATAACAATTAGAGATGCTACAACTTTTAGAAGCTGACATATTTAAAATCTCCAACTAGAATACTGCACATCCTTAACTTGCATCATTTTGCCCACACTACTCCAGTGGCCAGAAGAATATTTCTCCATCCATCTTTATTGCCTAGAAATTGTAAATTAAAGACAAAAAACAAACTCCAATTCTAGAAAACAGAGTGATTCATAAAAAGGGAGAGGAGTCCCTACTGAGGACAAAGGGATTCGACATGTTCCCAGCTAAACTTATACCCAGCTAAATATGACAATATTAAATAATTACTTATAGATAGAAAATATAAAAGAAAATGAATGTTATCCATAAATTAAAATGAAACAGTTAGTAAGGTAAGATGGAATGAATAATGCCTGGCAAATGCATTGAAGTCTACCTGAGTTACTATGCAAGTAGTTCACAGGAAAGTTCAAATATGGCTTCTTCTTCTTTTTTTTTTAATTATATTTTATTGATTTTTTTCAGAGAGGAAGGGAGAGGGACAGAGAGCTAGAAACATCGATGAGAGAGAAACATCGATCAGCCGTCTCCTGCACACTCCCCACTGGGGATGTGCCTGCAACCAAGGCACATGCCCTTGACTGGAATCGAACCCGGGACCCTTGAGTCTGCAGGCCGACGCTATATCCACTGAACCAAACCGGTTAGGGCCAAATATGGCTTCTTCTTAAGAAAAGGAGTAAGAGTAAGAAACCATGAGGTAACCACAAGAAGCCAGACTGAACAATCAGGTTGGGACCAGCAATGTTAGCTTCATTTAAGGACCAGGAATTCATGCAGATATGACTCAGTCTATCAATTTTTTGTCAAAATTGATGAACCTGTAGCAAGATTAAAAATTGATACAGCCTTTAGAAGCAATGGGCTTCTAAAATAGTATTCATTACATTAACCAAAATCAGATCTAGAACTGGTTGATTCAGAACAAAGGAGGTATATGTACCTCCTTTGGCTCTTCAGAAGAGCATGGATAAAATACCCAAAGCAAAGGCACCCAAAATATTTTATATGATTTAAATTGTATGGAATCCACTTTAAAAACTGAAAACATGATAGAATTTTTAGAAACACCTGTTTCTAGAAAACCGAAATACAATCTATGCTGCAAAATATTGAACTACTAAAAAATAAAATAAAAGGCATGTGTTAAAAAAATGTGCTGAAATTTTCAAGATAAATGTTTGTTTAGAAATGTTTGCTTGGTAATTTATCTTAGATATCAGTATTATCACATATACTGCAGTCTTTGGGGAAGGGATTCTTACAATATGCATGTTCCATTTGAATTTTTAAATATTTAAGTCTTTATATCATGACTATTATTAATATTAATAAATCCTTTCAAAAATTACATTGTTTTACCTAACCCTTTCTTCCAATTTAATTTGATAGAAAGGTAAAATGTATTTTACAATCTTAATTTACCTAATTCAAATAAATACCACATATGCCATCTCTCTAGTAAA
>NW_005370992.1:1276878-1278160 GCF_000412655.1 Myotis brandtii
TGTACATAATCTAAAACAAACTAAACAAAATAAAAACTATAAGAAAATGTCCAGTGTAAAAGTTTAAATTTTGAAACATTTAGTGTTGAGAAAAAAATTGGCAGTTTATTCTTCTGGGTAAATGAATGTTACAGACAACTACAAACCAAGTTTAATGTAATCAAGCATATGAGGCAAAGACTGCAATATAAAATCCAAACAAGTTGCCCCCTTTCCACAAAGCTTCACGTTTCTTGAACTGAAAGGAAGTGGCTTTCATCCTCTACAATTAGGAGATTCCAGTTGAAATGCTATATGAGCACATATCCTGGAGCTCTATTTTTCTCCTTCAGTTAACACACTGTAAGGAAATAGCGGACAGGTTTTTGAAGCCAAACTTGTAGTGTGATATTTGTGCTATTTCTTGTCTGTAAATTTATGTTATTTTCTGTTTCATCTTTTTTTCTTTATGTGTTCTGCTGACTGATTTATAATTTATGGAAGCTACACTCATCTCCACTAATGTCCAAAGCCATGCACCACTGTCTGTTTTCTATAGGGATTCTTTTATAGGATGTTTCTGGTATTCCTATAATATTTTTAAAGCCCAGTATTAGAAATGGACCTTCTTTAATCCACATTCAGTAATAGTTTGTTCTATTGAAAAATGGCTGTTTCTGCATTTTTAAAATTCAAAGTTGGAATACACCCTTTCTATTTTTCTGTGTAACAGAAAATGAAAATCTATTAGCTTTAATAAAAAACAAAAATCCAGACATATCTTTAATATGGTCAATGATTTCTGCAGCACAGGCTAAAAATGGAGAAAAGTCGTGAATATAATTTTGCTATGACCTTAGACTAGGTAATTATTTATCTACTTACATATCTATTTACTTTCCTGACTATTGGAGTCAATATAGAATATTCACTTATTGTTAATATTAAGATTCTAATAAAAATAAGATATGTGTAATACCAGACTCAGGAAAAAGATCATGATTTGTGTTTTATAATTCAAATATTCCTTCTTATTTCTTTCTAAATTTAGTAAACCAAATGATGTGGAAAAAAAACAAAACTAAGAAGCTTTCTATAAAATGCTTTGAGCATCAGATCATCTAAGATAAAGTTTAGAAATATGATCTTAATATAGGAAGATGAAATTGGAGCATGGAATATCATTTATCAAAATCCTCCTACATATGGTATCATTAACTAATTAATGTACTCAATAAAATGCTGATTAGGGAAGGATGCTGTGCCGCCATTTTAACATTCTTGCCTGAGTTGCAGCTTCCAT
>NW_005370992.1:1279090-1287438 GCF_000412655.1 Myotis brandtii
TTGTTGGGGGGTGGGGCCAGCCGGGCGAGGGGCTGCGAGCCGGCTACACCCCCAATGGGGGTCAGGGTCCCCACTGGGGGATGGCACTTGCCAAGAGGAGGGGCTGCAGGAAGTTTGCAGGTTGGTCACTTCCGATCAGGTGGGGGTCCCCACTGGGGGTGGGGCTGGCCAAGGCAAGAGGCTGCAGGAGGTTTGCAGGCCAGCCATGCCCAAGATCGGGGTGAAGGGTCCACGCTGGGGGCTGGGGCTGGCCAGGCCAAGGGCCTTGGTCATTCTGATCTCTGGTCGTTCTGGTCGTTCCGCTGTTTCAGTCACTGGGCTTTTATTATATAGGATGAGAGGTTTGATGCCCTGATTTAACTTGCTTATATCTCATTCAGTTCTTCTTGTAGATCAACACAAAACCAGGGGTATAAAAATTTTATTAAGCTCCTGCTTAATACACATGCATATGTATAATGTTGACCTTAAACAACTAGCCAGATATTTCTCCAACAAAATGTGTTTATTTGGGAACATCAAGAAATTATAATTTGGGACATGCAATCTAATTGCAAACCATGCATAAGTCCAGACAAGTAAAGGAAAGGAGCACTTTTTTATGGATTTGGAAGGGGCTGTTATAAAAGATGAGTACACTGGAGAAAATTGAATGTTTGAAGTATAGTGACTTTTTTTGGCTGAGTTATGGCCGTCTCCCATTGGCTGAGCTGTTACTGGCAAGGAGGAATCTCCTTCCTCCTGCTGAGGTAGTAAAGTAGTATCACGTCCTGTCCTCGATATGAAGTACCTCTCTTCCAGTTGGGGTAGTGTATGTTAAGTGACAAGTGTGTGAGAGTTCTCTCTTCTGATCTCCCAACTCCATTATAAATGTGGTTTCTGTTGATTAATTTCACATTTCCTTCTTTAGTCAGGATCTTTCTCTGAAAGCATTGCTGATCAAGAGTCAGGTTTTTCCAGATTCAGTGGCCTTTGTCTCTCAATGCCAGAAAGGACCTTTCTTGGATATTGTGTCCCATTCAGAGGGAAAGTGCACAAAAAGGAAAACTATTTGGGTCATATTTGAGTAACAAGGATGGATAGGAAGTAGATTTCTTAGGCATTTCCCATCTAAAGTCTATATCTTAGAATAGTGAACACGGCAGAACTGAAAGACTCAAACAAGTGCTTTGGGAAGATACAGTGTAGGAATTAAACATGAAGTGATTAAACAGTCTTGTTATTTCAAAATAAACTATTTGGAACAAAATGTCTTAATAATACAGCCTATAGGTTGCAAACTCAGAGGCAATGAATTTGGATAAGAATCCATAATCAATGAGTAGCCTAGATGAAAGGGGGACTTTTGTGAATTATAAATCTTCTAATAGGTCTGGTCTGAACATCTTGGGAAAGCTGTCTCATTAGGTATCATTTTCTATTTCAGGAAATCCTCACCTTCAGGTCACCAGATGGTGTAGAGGTCCAATCAAGCTTAGGTGCCTTCTTGAGATATGTCATGTGAATCCATGGAATTTGGCAACACAAGGGTTTGGTTAGCAGTACCTGATTGGGTCCTGTCAAAGGTTGAAGACAGTCCTTCTGGAAATGTCTTTTCCAATAGATGAAATATTCAAATTGAAAAATGTGTTGTTTATGGGCTCATCTCCCTGGAGCATGTTGTGAAAAGGCTGATCTACCAGAACATGGTTAAATTTGATAGAAGCACTTAGGCCTTTACAGTATTGAAGTACATTTGTATCAGCCGAAGATCAAAAAAAGCAGGGGCCAGGTGCATTGGGCTCCCTGTAACTACCACAAAGGGTGAGAGTGTATGAATTCCAAAGGGGGTGCATCTGAGATTTAGAAGGACCAACAGCAATTTTGGCCAAGGTATAGGGTCTCTATAAATTTTGGCAATTGAGTCTCAATAATGATGTTAGAGTGTTCATCTCAGCCTGAGGATTGAGGGTGATAAGTGCAGTGTTAAGTATAAAATTGACCAAATGGCACAGACTTGTCAAAGCACCTAACTGATAAAATGGGTTTCCCAATCACTATGGAGTTCAAGAAAGGTTCCCCAGGTAAGGATAATATTTACCAAAAAGACCCCCCCTTAGCCATAAAAGCAGCAGTAGCTTATTTACAAGGGAAAGCTTCAGTTCAGTGAGAAAACATACAGACCATGACTGAAACATATTTTTATCCATTGGGAAGCAGTATGAAATCCATTAGTCAAACCTCAAATTATCCATCAGACAATTTAAAATGTTGAGGAGCAGTATGAACAGTCTTCCCTGGGTGGTTCTTTGGACCAGTCCGACAAGTGAGGTAGGTGCTTTTTGCAGCCACATTAATATTTTCTCACAGATATTGATTTATGAATGTTATTATCTTGTCAGGGGACCAGTGGTTTAATGCATGTACAGTAGTTAGGAGTGGGAATTTAGAGTCTCCTGTAGGACTGAGTCATTATTTGTCCAGAACTAGAGCTTTTTCTCTTTATCCAACCAACAACTGTTGAATTTTCAACCTTTTTTTCTCTCTCTCTCTCTTTTTCTGAGGCCAATCATTGGGCTTCTCTTGCTAGTTTTTCTAAGTTATCATTTTGGGAAATATCCCTTTGGACCATAACAGATTGGTTTCCACTGATATTGGTTCCTTTAAGGGCAGCATTCCCTGATAACCTATCAGTAAGGTGATTTCCCTTAGCTTTCAGAGAGTTCAGTTTAGAATGCCCTGGGATCTTAATAATAGCTAAAGCAGCAGGTAAAAGTATAGCATAGAATAATTCTTGAAAATACTACCCATTTTAAATTTTATTTCCACTGGAAATAAGAAAGCCATACTTCCACAACGTTTCAAAATCATCAGCTATGCTGAAAGCATATCTACTATTAGTATAAATGTTGGAGCTTTGCCATTGCCCAGGTTGCAGGCTCATGTGAGGACATATAATTTGGCTTGTTGGACAATAGTATCCAAAGGCAAATGTGCCTCCTCAGTTACATTAAAGGGTGTTGATATTGCATATTGAGCACAGTATTTGTCATTAGCCATAGAGCTATTGGGGATCTTCTCCAGCTCCTCATTTAGGCCACCAAATATGTTGAGCTTAAACAAATAGACAGCCAGATATTTCTCCAGCAAAATTAGTTTACTAGGGAACAACAAAGAATGTAATTCTGGACATGTGGTCTAATGGTGAGCCTGCAAAAAACTAAAGAAACAAAATAGAGGCGTGTTCTTTCATGAATTTGGAAGGGGCTGTTGTAAACAAAGAGTCCATTGAGGAAACTGGAAGTTGGAAATATAGTGACTTTTCATTGGCTGAGTTATGGTTGTCTCCCATTGGCTGAGCTAAGTGGGCAAGAAGGATTTTTCCCCCTCCTGCTGAGGTAATAAGGTAATAAAGAGATGAAAGGTCAGTCTCTTCCTTTTGGTGTCAGTAGTGTGTGTTGAATGACACATGAGTGAGAATTCTCTTTTCTAGCCTCCAGACTCCATTTTAAAGAAGATTTCTGCTTATTAATTTACACAATATACATATATGTATTTCAATGTGAACATTTGAAATTTTTGTGTATATTATAATAGCAGTATTTCAGTATCCCAACCACACACCAGTTCCTTGCCTTTACAATCTTTCCTCTAAGATAAAGTGAAAGTTATTTCATCAATTTTCATTTTGATTTCTAAGCCTTGATGTATGAATACTGAGTAAAACAACCTAGAATCAATAACTCATTCTTATAGTCTCTCTCTCTCTCTCTCTCTCTCTCTCTCTCTGTGTGTCTCTCGCATACATATATGAACATGCACATACTAATATTTCAACATGCAGACACCAACATTGTACCAGGCGAACAACACTGTTTACATGAAGACTGTTGGGAAGGCAATAATGTACTCTTTAATCCCCACTTGGCCACATAAGGATGGGTCTTGAGCCTAGAACCAAGAGATAGGGAGGCTACACAGCCTACACTGGGCTTATTGTTTTCTCTGGGGATATCTCAATAATTTCAGGTACAATGTGTGCTCCTTTGTCCTACTTAAGCATGTGTGTATTATGACATGTGGCCCAATCCACTACAATATCCATTCCCAGAGTAGAAGGGTAGGGGTCTTTTACCTACAATATGAGAGGGGTGAGCATAGATCATCACTTAGTAGGTGCTGGGGGAAAATGCCTACAGGCCATGGTGAACCAGTGCTCTCTGTGAAAGCTGATCTTTCTCTAATTCCTGTCCACATGAGTAAAGCAGTATTCCCTCCAATACCTGTGTGAGTCATATTTTCTTGGTGATCCTGAACCATGCATTGACTGACTCCTGGTAAAATCAGATTCTTCCCCTAGAGGTGATAATAGGTGTGACTTGCTTGACAAGTAGTCACTTCCCTATTCTTGGAAATAGGCATTTCCATGCCCAATTTACTTGTCAATATCAGTAGAAATTTAACTTTCCCAAGAAACTGAAATAGTGTCAATTATTTGGCAAAATGTATTTTCACGTCTTCCATGTGCAGTATCTAGTTTCTTCAGCACAATCTTGTTTATATTTTATTAACCCAGTTAATAATGTTGTTATACTTCCTAGGAGAAAAAGAAAACAAACAAGCTCTCCACCCCCAAATAAACTAAAGAACAGTAATTCTACCAATAAAATAAATAAGTTACTCCCACACACACATACCAATACACACACACAGAGTGTCTTCAGAGAAAATGTTTTGTTTACATATAATAGAAAATGATACCATACCACAAAAAAAAGACTGATTAACTTTCTTGAGTCTAAATAAAACTCACCACACACAAAAATGAGAGAAACAAGTGATACTTTGGGTCTTTAGTTTATATTTATGTTACTAAACTAGAGACCCAGTGTATGAAAGTCATGCACTGGGTAGGGGGGTCCCTCAGTCCGGCCTACTCCCTCTTGCAGTCTGGGACCCCTTGAGGGATGTCCGCCTGCCGGCTTAGGCCTGATCCCTAAGACATCCCTCTTGCAGTCCCGGAGCCCTCGCTCCTTACCGCCCTCCGGCTTGCTGCTCTTTACTGCTTGGCTCACAGCTCCTTAGTGTTGCTGCAGAGGCCGGAGAGGCTCCCGCCACTGCCACTGCACTCACCAGCTGTAAGCCGGCTTCTGGCTGAGCAGCGCAACCCTGTGGGAGCACACTGACCACCAGGGAGCTGCTCCTGCATTGAGTGTCTAACCCCTGGTGGTCAGTGCGCATCATAGCAACTGGCCATTCTGGTCATTCCACCGTTAACAGTCGCTTAGCCTTTATTATATAGATGATTTATACAAGTGGTTTTCACAGATTAAGGGAAGTTTTGTTTTTTAACAAAACAGTAATCAAGCTCTCACATCCTATATAATAAAAGCCTAATATGCAAATTGACCAAACGACAGAACGACCTGCGGAATGACCGGTCTCTATGATGTGCATTGACCACCAGGGGGCAGATGCTCATTGCAGGAGCTGCCCCCAGCCTGCAGGCCCCAGGCCAGCCAAGGCAGGTGCCAGTGGAGTGCCCCTCCCCCTCTGATCACCCCGCCAGTTGCTCCACAGAGGGTGGCAATCAGCAGCGGTGGCGGGAGGTGGAGCCGGTAAGTGGGCAGCGCCAGGCCGGCCAAAGTGGGTGCAAGTGAAGCCCTCTGATTGCCCCACAGATTGGCCCTGATCGCCAGCCAGGTCTAGGGACCCTATCTGTGCATGAATTTCATGCAGCAGGCCTCTAGTCTATAATAATAAAAGCATAATATGCTAATTAGACCAGACAGTGAATGATCTTCCGGATGTCCTTCTGGACAAAGCTGCTGTTGTGGGGGCCAAGGCAGAGGCGGTTAGGGGAGATCAGGCAAGCAGGTGAGCAGTTAGGGGTGATCAGACAGGCAGCCAAGCAGTTAGGGGTGATCAGGCAGGCAGGCAGGCAGGCGAGCAGTTAGGAGCCAGCAGTTCCAGATTGCAAGAGGGTTCAGGCCAGGCTGAGGGGAACCCCCCCCACCCCTGTGCATGAATTTTATACACTATATATATAGTGTTTTATATATCAGAAAACATGCTAGTCATATTGAAAACAAAACAAGAGCAAAAGGTTATTTAGATTTTAACACTCCAGTGAAGGCTTCAGAATTTCTAGACATGCTTGCTTCAAGGAAGGAGTTTATAAGTCTTTTTTTGTTGTTGGCATTATTTAAGGTGCCCTCCATTTCTCCCCACTTGGCCCACCTCCACCCAGATCTCACCCTCCTCTTTCTATGGCCTTAATCACATCATTGTGTCCATGGGGTATGCATATATGATTTTTGGCTAATCTCTTCACCTTCTTTCATCCAGTCCCCTCTACCCATCTCCTCTCTGACTTCTGTGAAATCAAACTCAAAATTATATATAATTTATCTTTCTCAAAATTAAGCATCTCCTGTATGAGGCCCAGAAAGTTTGTTGGGGAGTGTTTATCCTCAAAGGTTTGAAGTGGCCTTATTTCTCCTTTGTTTTTCTCTTTTGTAATATGCTGAAAATGACCTAATCTTTCCCTGTTTCTCTTTGACCTGTGTTAAGAACTGAATGCTTGTGTTCCCCCCAAACTCATTTGCTGAAGCCCTACCCCTTGATGTGATGTTATTAGCAGGTGAGATCTTTGGGAGGTAATTAGGATTAGATGAGATCATGGCGACAGGGCCTTCATGTGTGGAATTAGCGCCCTAATAAGAGTTGTAAGAGAGATGGCTTCCTCTCTCTGCTCTCCACTGTGTGAGGATACAGTGAGATGCCTGCAGCCTGGAAGAGAGTTCTCACCAGAACTCGACGTGCTGGCACCGTGATTTTGGATTTCCATTATCCACGACTGTGAGAAATGAATCTCTGTTGTTTATAAGCCACCTCCTCTATGGCACTTTGTTAAGGCAGCCTAGATAAACTAAGACAATGTATAAATAATGTTTTACAAAGTAGTTCTTAGTCCATTGTGAACAGGTTCTGGATTTTCTGGTACTGATACCACTCCTGAAGGGAGTACCTACAAATTTTGGACCAAATGTTATAGCCACTTGCTAATGCCAATTGAGGCACTGCTTTATTCCCACACATCGTTCTCCATATCACAGACTATGTATTTCCATTTCTTAGGACATCTTTTCTGCCTCCAATAGAACAGAGCTTTACTGGAGTTTATTCCTAAAGGCAAACCCACACAATGCTATTTCTGAGGTGTCTGTGTTCAATGTGCTTAGTTTTCCATTGAAGACATGTTCCTTCGATGTTTTTGAAGCAAATCGTTTCTTTTCTTTTCTTTTTCTTTTTTTGGATGGAATGATATCGTATGACATTCTCAAGAAATTAAGCCCTTAGAGCAGTGGTTCTCAACTTGTGGGTCGCGACCCCTTTGGCAGTCAAAGGACCCTTTCACAGGGGTCGCCTAAGACCATCCTGCATATCAGATATTTACATTATGATTCATAACAGCAGCAACATTACAGTTATGAAGTAACAACGAAAATAATTTTATGGTTGGGTCACAACATGAGGAACTGTATTTAAAGGGCTAGAAGGTTGAGAACCACTGCCTTAGAGATAGATTTTCTTGTCCTCCTCCTCAGAGTGACTTCTTACTGAATTGTGCCTTTTCAACTACAATTACATGATATGTAGTTAGATTTATTAAAGTGAGAGAAATTCTAAGGAAAGGGTGGGTTGTGCAGAGTCTATTTTGGATGTATTAGTTTCCAGTTGCTGCTTTGACAAATCACCACAGACATATTGGCTTAACACAATGAAAATTTATTATATTACAGTCATGGAAGCCATAAGTTCTAAAACAAAGGTTTGTTAGAAACCATAAGGTCTAAAACAAAGGCTTCTTCATTCTAAAACAAAGAAAGCCACCAGTTCTAAAACACAGGTTTCTTCAATGCTGCATTTCTTCTGTGGATGAGAGGAGAATATTTTCTTTGCTGTTTCTAGCTTCTAGAGGCCACCTGCACTCCTGGGCTTGTGGAGCCATCAGCAATGGTGTCACTGTGATACCTGCTCCATCACATCTCTATCTCTGACTTTGATCCTTCTGGACCCTCATATAAAGAGCTTTGTGATGCCAGGCAATCGTGGCTCAGTGGTTGAGCATTGACCTATGAACCAGGAAGTCACGGTTCCATTCCTGGTCAGGCCACATGCCCTGGTTGTGGGCTAGATCCCCAGTGTGGGGTGTCCAAGGGGCAGCTGATCAATGATTCACTCTCATTGATATTTCTATCTCTCTTTCCCTCTCCCTGTCTCTCTGTAATTATATATATACTAGAGGCCCAGTGCACAAAAATTTGTGCACTCGGGGGGGGGGGGGCCCCCCGCCCGGCCCTAGG
>NW_005370992.1:1288374-1309860 GCF_000412655.1 Myotis brandtii
ATCCCCCAAGGGGTTCCAGATTGCGAGAGGGCACAGGCCAAGCCGAGGGACCCCACTGGTGCATGATCAGGGCGGGGAGGGATGCAGGAGGTTGGCCAGCCGAGGAGGGACTGCAGGAGGGCTCCAGGGTGTGTCCAGCCTGTCTTACTCAGCCCGGATCAGGCAGACTCCAGCAGCAAGCTAACCAACTGGTTGACTGTCTGCCCCCTGGTGGTCAGTGCACATCATAGCGAGCGGTTGAGTGGCCTTAGCATATCATTAGCATATTCCGCTTTGATTGGTTGAACGGCTGACCAGACACTTAGTATATTAGGCTTTTATTATATAGGATATATATATGTGTGTGTGTGTGTGTGTGTATATATATAATTTAAAAACAAATAGCTTTGTGATTTGCATTTGGTCCACCTGGATAATCCAGGATAATCTCTCAATATCAAGATCCTTATCTTAAGCACAAAGACAGAGTACCTTTAGTCATGTAAACTGATATTCACAGGTTCAGTGGATTGGGATGTAGACATCTTTTTGGGTTTTTTTTTTTTTTGGGGGGGTGGTGCTGCTATAGTCTGAATGCTTGTGTCTCTCCAAAATGTATATGTTGAAATTCAAATGCCCAAGATGATGATACTAGGAAGTAGGACCTTGTTAGGTCATGAGGGTGGAGCCTTCATGAATGGGATTCACTTTCCCCTACCACCATGTGAGGGCACAGTGAGAAGTCAGCAGTATACAGCCTGGAAAAGGGCTTTGTCCAGAACCCATGTTGCCACACTGGTCTGGGATTTCCAGTCTCCAGATCTGTGAGAAGTTAAGTCTCTCTTTTTAAAATATAAGCTATCTGGTCTTTAGTATTTTGTTAATAACATCCTGAAAGGACAAAGGGGCCATTATTCTATCTATACCCTAGGGATATTGATTTTGTAATATCTATTAGACATCTGGTATACATATTGAAAGACAGTTTATTGATGAGATAGAAATTGGAGTTATTAATATGGAAAATATAAGTACATAAATGATATTTATAGTTACAGGGATAATACCTAATTATCTAAAAAATGCAAGACAGCAAACTGGTTAAGATTATTTTTATTTAACCAGATCATCTTGGGTTCAAATTCTAGCTCTGGCATGTATAGCCTATCTTATAATATCAACTATCTTATAGTGTTCTAGCTAGAAATAAAGCAAAATACAAATACTAAGTAAGAGTTTTTATTGTAGGGAGAAATTGTAGCTACATTTTGGATTTACAAAATTTAAAAGAGGATAAGAAAGGGTATGTAGAATCAGCAAAGAAGAGTGAAGCAAGAAGGAAATTATAAAAGATTGATCTCCTGGCACAGTAGAAAGTGTTTCAAAAGTGAAGGAAGGGCTCTAACCAGTTTGGCTCAGTGGATAGAGCATCGGCCTGCGGACTCAAGGGTCCCCGGGTTGATTCTAGTCAAGGGCATGTACCTTGGTTGCGGGCACATCCCCAGTAGGGGGCGTGCAGGCGGCAGCTGATTGATGTTTCTCTTTCATTGATGTTTCTAACTCTCTATCCCTCTCCCTTCCTCTCTGTAAAAAATCAATAAAATATATTTTTAAAAAAAGAGTGGAGGAAGGAAAATTGGCTTCGACTGTTGCTTTGAGGGTTCATCTTGCTTTGTTACAGGGAGATCCCTTTAAAGGAACGGTTTTAATAGGAAGATGGAGACAAAACTGATTAAAATGGGCTCTAGGGAAAACTGGAGGAGAAGAAGTGGAGACAGAATATAGAATATTCTCATAAGCAGTTTTGTTTTAAGCAGAGTAAAGAAATGGAGAAGTAGTAGCTACAGAAGATGGAGGGTTTTTTTTTTTCCCCTAACATGAGGTGGGGGGTGGTGCAAGAGAATGTTTGTATGCTTCTAGGGATAGTCTAGTAAAGAGGGAATAAATTGATGATGCAGGAGGGAAAGTGGATGACTTCAAGGGCAAACTACTTTAGAAGGCAAGTGGATCCAGGATTCAAGTGGAAGGGCTGGCGGTAGGAACACAGACAGGGTTCATGTTGTTAGGGCAGGGAAGACAAAGTATGGGTGCCAAGATTCATGTGGGTTTGTAGAAACACTAGTGGGAGCATATGGGAGTTCTCATTTTACAACTTTTATTTCACAATTAGTTGAGAAAAGAGGAAAAAAGTATGAAATAATATTTTAAGAGAACTGGAAAGTAGGTTGTCTATGGACATATAGTCCAATAATGAAGCATAGCTAAAAACTCGCTTGAAGTTGTTCACATAAATGTAAAGTTAAGCTCTTTAGCAATGTTGATTGTTTTTATAAAACAAATTCAGTGTCAAAGTTTGGGCATAGTATAGGCAGAAAGTAGGGTTTTGCCATGGTTACGATATTCAAATGAAATAAAAAGGGATTAAGGATGGTTGTAAGAGAGCAATTATGATGATGTGCACTAGACTGTGAGATAAGTAAGGAGGAAAGTGATATGAGGTGAGTAACGGGTGCTGAAAAAGTGGTAAGGTCAGTAATGATTTGTTTTGAACAATTGTTGAATAGTCATTGTGTTCTCTAATCTCTAAAAATATTAGTGGAGCTCTAATATTGATAAAATAAGGTCTTAGAGAACCAGGAAATAAGATTTTTGACTTACTACTTCGCTGTTCCCTAATCCTGCTGGCCTTCTGGTCACTTTGATGCTGGTGATAATGCCAGAGATTTAATTTTGTAATTTTGTACAAAGCTTATATATTGCTATTTTACTAGACCTATGGTCACTTCATTGTTCCCAAAACTTCTTCAAACACTAAACAGAAACCTGTTTACAGACATGTTGCTGACTTTTATGTTTGTTTCTTTATTATAGTTCCCCACTCCCCCCACCTCAATCTATTCTGCTGTGTTAAATTCTAATATTTTATTGTTGGTCACATTTCTTTATGTTTTCTCTGTCTTCTCCTTGCTACCATATCATCTATTCTTTGTTCTTAAGGAAACACTCCATTCTTTGATTTTTTTCTTATAGTATTTCCAACTCCTAACACTCAACCTACAAATTGCACTGTATATAAATATATCATTTTCTCCAATCTCATAGAATATGATACCTCTTCTTCTATCCACAAAAAAAATATTATTTCCAGGTTTTCTAAGAATTTATTTTATCAGTCATCTTATCTACTAGTTTACAGTACCTCTCTCTCAGGATCTTTTTAAAAAAATAGTTTTTATTGATTTCAGAGAGAAGGGAGAGGGAGAGAGAGATAGAAACATCAATGATGAGAGGATATCATTGTTCAGCTGCCTCCTGCACGCCCCCTACTGGGGATTGAGCCTGCAACCTGAGCATGTACCCTTGACCAGAATCAAACCAGGGACCTTCCAGTCCCCAGTCCAACAGTCTATCCACTGAGCCAAACCAGCTAGGGCAACTCTCTCAGGATCTTTACTCTTCTATCAATAAACGTGTCCAGGTCTTTCTCATTTTCCTCTTTGTCAAAATGCTTTTGTTTCTTCCCATTTTTAGCCAAGTTTCAGAAAAGATTAATTTTTATACTTTGACTTGACTCACTCTTCCATGCCACTCCTGCTACTTATTTAGACAACACCCCAGTGCATATATTCTACTTTCATCATCTACTAACACTACTCATTGGATTCCATGAATTTCCTTCCAATTGCAAATAAAATGGGTACTTTTTAGTCTCTTATGTTACTTGAATCCTTTAATATATCTGACAATGTTCATGTCTACTTTAAACTAATTTCTTCCTCTTAGTCTTTCATCTTTATTCACCAGGTTCTTCTTTTACCTTTCTGACCATCTGTTCTCACCATCTTTTGTGAAGATCAAGTCTTTTTTTGGAGCTTTTTGGTCCTTCATGTTTGATCCTGGCCCACTGCTTTTCTGTCTCCACACTCATCTTGGCAATGCTTTGTAATGGACTTATTTTAACTCCCAAAGATCTTCAAATATATCTCCAGTCCTGACCTCCCCCTTGATCTTGAGACACACACACACACACACACACACACACACACACACACACACACACAAATGTCTTTTCCGAAGACCAGTTCGAAGAACTCAGAATCCTTAATTTTCCTATTACTGATGATATATTACATATCTCTGTCAAACAATATAAACCAGAAATGCCAAGGATACCCATGAGCTCTTGTATTCTTTCCCCATGTATTCAACACCTAATATTTCCTGACAGAAATGATTCCTGATTATTTATTTTAATGTTTAAATTTTTCACTCTATTTCTATTTCTACTTCTTTTGTTCATAATCTTACCATTTTTTCCCAAAACATCTTAATTGCTATTTTAAAACACTATGAAACGTTCAACTAAATTTCCATAAAGAGAGTAAAGCTAAGTTATTTAACAAAGAAGTCAGTGCTTCTACAACCCAGTCCTTAGCTCTGTGCATATTTCTTATAATTTATGTTCCAATGATACTGAACATCATCATTGGAACATAGCATTTTATTCACACAGCATTTCTCATCAACTACATATTTTTTGTCATATCTTCAGTTACTCAAAGAGTTTCCCTAACTTCTATTTCTTGGCCAACTTTCTTTTTTATTACTCAATTCTAGTAACAGCTACTTCAGAAAGCCTTCCCTGAAAACCCAGATAATTGTAGATGCTCAACCATTCTCACATAGACATTTTTATTTCTGTATGTCCATTTTCTTCTAGGAGTGATCATACCTTTCTGGCAAAACCACATCATTCCTATTTGCATTGTCATTACAGAAGCATAGTACCTGACACATTCTATGAGCTAACAAATCTTGCTAAGTCAGTTGACTATGACTAGTTTCTAAGACATCTCTGTCAGTAGAGTTGTGTCCTATCAGTAGGAAATTACATTATTCTGGTCATGGTAATATTAATATGTCCTGAATGTTTACTATGTGCCAGACACTTTGTTCTAAAATTTTCATTTAAGTTATTCCTAAAAAGTATTTACTATTATTATCTTTATTATCCCTGTTTTCTCAGCAAAGAGAACTAGGGCACAGAGAGGTTGAAGTACATAACCATGATCACAAAATTACTAAGTGGTAAAGATTTATTTCAAAACTGGGAGTTATGATCCAATTTGGTATTTTGAACCTCTATTCTATTCTCCTATGGTAGATTTTCAACTTCAATTTTGTAGAAAGAGATTAAAAGAACATATGTTACTTTTATAGAGGTCAAAGTCTGGTGAGGGATAGGTCTAGAATTAGCTATACATATCTGTATGTTAATATTTATATTGAAGAAAAAGAACTATATATCCTTATGCAGATAAAATAATAGTGATCTTTAACCACCTGAATTTAAAATACTTAATACATGTAATGAATGTCCAAGAACAAGCCCTGTGGCTGTAAATGGTTGTTCAGATATGTCCTCCCAGCATAGTTATCAATACAATAATGCTCTTCCATTTCATTGTTGTTAGATGCACTGTGTTATCTGGTATAAGCGGTTATAAGATTGCCATGAGGAAAAAACGAAGGCAGTAGGATCCAAGAATGAAATAATTAGTGACAAAGGAAAAAGAGGAGGATAGGAAAGCAGATTCAAAGGGATTTAAAGGAGGTCTGAAAAGACTCAGGCATAGAAGGCCAGGCTTTCACGTTACATTGGTGCATGTGGGAATGCTCACTGCAATACCCCAGATCCAGTATAATCTTTTCATTATGAAAGTTATTATGGTTTTAAATCAATTTTACATGGGGATTCCTTTTGAGCTTATAGAAAATTTGGGACGTTCAAACTTAATTTCCTTTAGTGGAAAAAAATCACTTTCCTCTCTTTGAACAGACATCTTCATTTTTTTTAAATCCTCACCCAAGGATATGTTTATTGATTTTATTTTACTTTTATTAAAAATTTTAATGTTGATATTATTGCAGAAGTTCCCGTTCCTCCCCCCACTTTGCCCACCTCCACCCTCCACCCTCCCCCTTCCTTGGCCTTTACCAAATTATTGTCTGTGTCCATGTGGCATGCATATATGTTCTTTAGCTATTTCCTTCACTTTATTCACTCACCCTCCAACCTCCTCCTCTTGGGCACTAGCCAATCTTTTCCATGTATTCATGTTTCTAGTTCCATTTTATTTGTCAGTTTATTTTGTTCATTAGATTCCACATATTAGTGAGATTATATGGTATTTGTCTTTCTCTTACTGGCTTATTTCATTTAGCATAATACTCTTCAGATGCAACCACATTGTCACAAATAGTAAGATGTCCTTCTTTTTTGCAGCTGCCTAGTATCGCATTGTGTAAATGTGCCACAGCTTTTTTTATCCACTCATCTAAACAGACATCTTCTGCTACCTGATAAACATAATACTTCAAATTCCTTGAGGTCAAAAAGCAAGATATAGAGGTCAAAGAATCACATTTAAGTTTAGAGTTTGAAAAAGAAAAAAAGGTCAGGTCAGAGACTCTAATATGTGTCAGGTAAACCTTATGCTCATTCAAAGAGCTTTTTTTTTTTTTTTGCAGTGATAGAGTCCAATGTAGTTCATGAATTGTGTTCCCTAGGCAAAAGTCCGCAAAATTACCTGCTGAAAAAAGAGAGTCATAGAGCTTTAAAAACGGAGACTTGAGCATGCTATGGAGAGAGTTGAAAGACCATTATAACCTGGTGTGTCAGCTTTCAAGCTAAAGATCCCCAGCATTAAGACTTGAGGAAGTGATATTGGCATCACAACACCCAAGTGCCACAGCTCATTCCATTCAGCTTCTGAGGCTGTTTCCCCATTCTCTCCTCCAGAGTTGATTAAAATCAAAGAACAAAAGGAGCCCTCCCCAGTGGTTTTTGAGACTTTGAGTTTAAGAAAAGTCTCCTTTAGTTCATTCAGGCTGGCTGAGAAATGTGAAGCTCATAAGGCCTGAATATTCATTGTCTTCGTGTTTTAAAAAATGTGTTGAAAATCTCAAATTGTCCCTTAATTCAAAGTTTCCCTTACTGAAAACACTGGGTAGAGTGACAAAACACTATGTTTTCTTGGCTTCTTAGACCAATGCTTTAACTTTTTAACTGATGAGCATGAGAATAATAACTAGCCAGCAACAACCATCCTCAAATCCTACTCCATCACTCCTCTGTGGAAAGGGGTAAGACAGAATGTGATTTGGAATGTTGTTTAATTTCATTGCTATGCTGCTTAGCACAACAGATCCTGTGCATGTTTTTTAAATACTATATATCATGTAATAGATTTATTATTATTTTAAAATATATTTTTATTGATTTCAGAAAGAGGAAGGGAGAGAGAGAGAGATAGAAACATCAGTGATGAGAGAGAATCATTGATTGGCTGCCTCCTGCATGTCCCCTACTGGGGATCAAACCCACAACCTGGGCATTTGCCCTGTCAGGGAATTGAACTTGAACCTCCTGGTTCATGGGTTGATGCTCAAACACTGAGCCACACCAGCTGGGCTAGATGTATTCTTAGCAAAACTTTTCCTAAGAGGTCTATACACTAGCACTTTTATTTATTTGCTTGTTAAATGCTTATTGAACACCTGCTATGTAATAAATTGTAATACCTGGAGACTTTAGCATGATTGCTCTTCCTATTCAGCCAAGTGTAATTGCCCCCAGTCACCTTTTGGATAAAATAGTAACATTGATAATGATAGCAATGGTGAAAAACATAAAGAGCACTGAATAAACCTTATAAGTGCTTTGGCAGATATTTATATGTATTTCTATCAATTTGAAGTATATATTATACTGCTAACATGAGCATATTCTGAACCTGACAGAGGGTTATATCTTGCAAACTAGTGTGGGGCCTAAACATTCTATATTAATATTTTTCTCCAACCTTCTAAGTTCTTCTAGGTAGGCAAATAATCCTATTAACAATAACAGATTAACAGAAGAAAATCAAGCTTTTAATGCACATGTATGGCAATTCACTTAAGCATAGAAATTCCATGAAAATTCCAAAGACAACTCTGTGTATATAAGCCAATTTGGACAAAGGAGACAAAAGGGGGGAATGGAGTATTAGACTGCGGAAGTGAAAAAGGGTAGTTTACAGGTAGTGGAGGAAGAGCAGAACACAAAGGGCAGAGAAACCCTTGCTAGGCTACTCAGAAACAATGAGACAAAGCGGGTATCTGGCTCACAGGCCCCTGCCTGAAGCCCTCTTGGTTACCATGCTTAATTCAAACTGGGCTAAGGTGGCATCCCAAGGTCTCTTTCCTGAAGCAGGATTCTGTGTCTGAATCTCTTGGGCAGGGTCCAAGTTCTTTTATGAGTCTGTTTCTTAATAAACAGCTTAAAATCAATATTCCAAAGAGCAGCTTCAGGGTGAAAAAACTTTGGTGCCCTTTACTAGTTAGCCACAGCGTCAAAATCCAAACTCAGGCTGTTTGACCCAAATTTAAACCTTCATTTATTTTTTAAAAAATATTTTTTATTGATTTTTTTTTTTACAGAGAGGAAGAGAGAGGGATAGAGAGTTAGAAACATTGATGAGAGAGAAACATCTATCAGCTGCCTCCTGCACACCCCCTACTGGGATGTGCCCGCAACCCAGGTACATGCCCTTGACTGGCATTGAACCTGGGACCCTTCAGTCCACAGGCTGACGATCTATCCACTGAGCCACACTGATTAGGGCCCTAATTTAAACCTTTAACTCTTGTGAAAGTGCATCTATAAATTCAAATTCCTGCCATACCTGGTACATTCAGGAGCTTCATTTGATCCCATTACATTTACCTCATTTTTCTTCCACCCCCTGCTCTAATGACATGGATATAAGGTGCTTTTTTTTTTTTTGAACTGCAAAATTTGTCATTGTCTATGCTCAGAATCACTTGCTTCCTTCTTTTTGCATTTCCCTCTCTTAAATCTCACATCTTCCAGGAAGCTTTAAATGTTCCAGGCTCTGATTAGTCTCAAAATCTCAGACACTTAGCTTATGTTTGTATAGCAAACGATTTGCAGAGAGGGAAATAAACATTCCTTTAAATTTGCCAGTGAACCTCAGGGTGAGCCCATCAGAAGGAAGGGGTAAAAAGTCAGGCTTCCAGCAGCGGGTGTGCTAACCCTGACAAGATTCTCCCCCCTCAGAGCTCCTTCAGCTGTACTACTCTGGGACACAAAAGCCAGGGGCTCAGTTTGCTTCCTGTCAATCCCCCAGGTCTAATGAAATATGAAACAACAACAACAACAAGAAAGAATCTGCAAACACAGCCTTGGGCTGCAGCCTGAATTATTTAACTGGTCAGGAAGGTTTTGGTCAAGAAGGTCTTCCATAGGGTCCAGGGTACAAAAGGAATGAAAGCAGCTGCTGTGTCACTGTCAAAGGTGTGTGTTTGGGGAAGAGGGTGTACGTTAAAGCAGCAGAGAAACTGGATGTAAGGCAGTACGACCCTGGGACAGTAGTGCAGGTGGCAATAGATAGTGAGTCAGTGAGCTTCAGCGAAAACGATAGTCCTGGAGGAGCCATACCTCGGTGGTGCAGTGTCTCTACAGTGTGGTCTTTGTCCTTGGTAGTGACAGCATCAGAGGTAGGAGGCCTTCGGGTACTCTGAAGCTGCTGCACTCTGCCTAATCACCCTGGGAACTTAGAGACAATGGGGATGTGAAGGATTCTGAATTTACCACCGTCACCCCCACTCTTTTGGAGGTAAAATTTGAACTGGACTAGTTCTAGCTGATTCTAAGGTATAGTATAAAAGATGTATTAATATTTTCTACCTCAGCTCTACCTTCAGATTGATGTAGCCTGACAGAAAACAGAATATACCCTGTTAGAGCTACAGATTAAGTTTATTCATATTATGAATGTATCTATGCATCCAGTTATGTATGTTTTGTATCTTTTGTTGTAATCGTAGCCATATTTCAGTTATTCAGTAAACATTGGTTGAAGCCTTTCTAAACCAAGAACCAAGTACACATTGGTGATATGTTCCCTGTCTATATTGAGCTTAAAGTCTAGAGAAGAATCAGAGAATAAATCAATAAATAAACAAGCAAATATCCTATCTAATAAAAGAGAAACATGGTAATTAGCGTACGACGGATAAAGGGCAGTAATGGTAATCAGGGCGATATGCAAATTAACTGCCAGCCAAGATGGCGGCCGGCAGCCAGGCAGCTGGAAGCGAGCATGAGGCTTGCTTGCTTCAGTGAAGGAGGACTCCAACGTTCCCCGCCTGCCTTGCCGGCCTCTGAGCTGGCAGTTTGAAACATTGTAACAAATATAGAAGCTAAACAAAACCCCAGAAAACCTTCAGGTTGATGTAGCCTGACAGAAAACAGAATATACCCTGTTAGAGCTGCAGATTAAGTTTATTCATATTATGAATGTATCTATGCATCCAGTTATGTATGTTTTGTATCTTTTGTTGTAATCGTAGCCATATTTCAGTTATTCAGTAAACATTGGTTGAAGCCTTTCTAAACCAAGAACCAAGTACACATTGGTGATTTGTTCCCTGTCTATATTGAGCTTAAAGTCTAGAGAAGAATCAGAGAAATAAATCAATAATAAACAAGCAAATATATAATTATAATGGTGTTAAAATTAATGAAGGAACTGAATAGGATAAAGGGCAGTAATGGTGACTGGGGAGTATAAGGAGGTACTTGATTAAATAGATCAGGGGAGTGATCTTTAGGCTCAGCCCCAATGTAGGAGAAGGACCCACAAACTGTACACAGTGGGGGAGAATGGTGGTTGCAGCTAAGGTTAAAGCTTTCTAGGAAGAAGGATGAGGTTAAGGGCCGGAGGCAGGAAAGAGCAGTGTGCTTGAGGTCAGTAATTAATCTGGTTGTGCTGAAGCAAACTAGACGGGGAGTCGAGCCAAATGAGATGAAGATGGGAAGGTAGTCAGGGGCTAGATCATGCAGAGCCCTGGAATCCAAGATAAAACTGTTAGACTCAGTTGAGGTGGTGGTGAAGAGCACTGACTGCAACCAGACTTTGTGAATAGAATCTAGCTTCTAGCACTTAGTAGCTGTGTGACTTTGGGGAAGGTACTTAGCTTTTGTTCACTTCAGATTCTGTACCTGTGACTATGAGGATAGAGACAGCTCCTACTCCATAGGGTTGTTTTGAATATTTGAGTTTATAAATGTAAAGTATTTAGATTAGTGTCTTCGTGTGTGTGTGTGTGTGTGTGTGTGTGTGTGTGTGGTGACTCAATGGTTGTAATCAGGAGAGTGATATGATTGGAGTTACTTTTGAAGCATATAACCTTGCCTGCTGGGTGGGAAATGGGTAGGAAAATGTAGAACTGAAATGGTGAGGAGAAAAAAAAAAGTGGTTATAGAGCAAGCATGTCAAACTCAAAGGCTAACATGGGCCAAATAAATGAGGCATGCGGCCCGCAGGCCGCGAGTTTGAAAATGCTTGTTGTAGAGTCTTAATAAAGTGCTTTGACATTAGATATTTTTCACCAATTCTGCAATATACTCTAGTTTGTACTCCCCTTTTTCCTGTTACTCCTCTCTTTGAATACTTTTAACTTGCTTGAATATTTAGTATGAAGGTCATGTGTCATACTAATGATGTAGTGGCAAAAATTATTTTGAATGGCTGTGTCATCTCTAGAAGAATAATGCTAAATTCTAGTATTTGTATTACTGAAATGAAACTATTTGGAATGAAATTGTTTCTTATTAATTTATTTATTCAGCAGACATTTATTGAAAACTGATTATATATCAGACATTCTTCTAGGCATTTAGAATGTAGATCAAATAAAAGCCTGCCTTATGCCCTGACTGGTTTGCTCAGTAGATAGTGTCGGCCTGCGATTCTAGTCTAGGACATATACCCAGGTTTCGGGCTTGATCCCCAGTAGGGGGCATGTGGGAGGCAGCCGATCAATGATTTTCTCTCATCATTGATGTTTCTATCTCTCTCTCTCCCTCTCCCTTCCTCTCTGAAATCAATAAAAATGTATTTTAAAGAAAGAAATAAAATAAAAGCCTGCCTTATGAAATTGATATTGCCTTTTTGGTAAGGCAAAGTAGTGACCTGACACAGTTGAAAATTCTATAACTAAAGGATAGTTACTCAAAAGTATAAAAATTAATATTAATTCTAGTTAGTAGATTAACATTTGCCTCAGCTTGACTAAACTTTAGATGGCCTTCTGAGCTCTCTTTTCATAGATCATGTTCATGAGAAAACTTGTAACTTTAAATTCTTTATTTGCTTCTTTTAGTTGTAAGCTTTCATAAAGGCTTTTTGGCAATTTTATGACCCAGAAATTTATTTCTCAAGGACCTAGAGGATCATTCCTTTGAAATATTATCATCAAGGAAGATGGTGCCCCTATCTGCCAGACTGTGTGCAAAGGTAGGAACCGAATTTCTGATGGACAACAGTTAGAAAACACAGATGGCCTCACCACAGAGCAAAACCCTTGCAAACTCAGGAATAACTCAATGTGCGGCACACATTCCATTGATCAAACTCTCTCCTAATGACCTTCAGTATGTTCACACTAGCACCCAGCATGTATCTCATCGGAGTTAAGTTTAGATAGTTTGCTGGTCTCTCTTCTGTATAGTTATAATCCTAATAAAGTTGCCCTTATCAGTTTAAATTTGTCTGGTGCAATTTTTGGACTGACATAGCTACATAAAACTATAGCACAATTTATAGATGATTGAGGAAATGTAGTTTTGTTGAGGACTTTAATATAGTCACCTAAAAAGTGGGGAAGGTGAGTATATCTGTGAGTTTGTAAATGTATTCAAGGTAGTATCAGAAGGAGAAATAATTAGTCAATATCTTAAATTTCTGGAAAAAAGGGAGAAATTCATGAATCCTTAGTACTATTTAAAATAAGCTGAATATTGTTCCAATAAACATTAAAAAATAAACATAATAATGTCTGACAAAAATAAAAAATAAGAAAAATGATCTAAAATGAGAAAGGTCTTAACAGTTAATTACGTATATGAAGTTTATAAGGGAAAAATTAATTATAATTCTAGATGTTATTATACACCAAAGCATACTGGAAGTGTGCTGTGTAATTTATGCTAGTCTGGGAATAAAGTATCTCTAAGTAATGAGAGTAATTTCAAATCAATGCATTTGTCCAACAAGTAGCCAATGGGGAAATTTAATTGTGAAATTCATGCTTATTATCTTACCTTAAAATGAATTCTATCAACTAGTTTGAGCCAAATTACCATATATATTAGACTCTATTCATACAATAGACAAAAATTACATTAATTTGTGCTTTGGGAGAGACTTTCAGGATCTGACTTGTTAAGCTCACGAAAGAAAAGAAAAAATGCATCCCCATAACTCATAGCCTGACTGCTAATGGATAAATAAACTTCAGTGTTCTACAGAAAAGAATCTAAGCCTTAGGAGAGTATCCATCATTTTGCACACCCAGGTAGTCAAGATTCAGTTGACATGAACTAAAGAAACAAAAATACACAGAAAGAGTCAGGAGCCAAGGTTTCTCCCTTTTGAGGTAAGTGAGATGACTTGGCAACTCACATCAGTGATTTACTATCTAACAGATATTTCTGTAGTACCAGTGATTAATCTCATATATCACTCGAGAGTGGAAAAATAAATATACATTACATCTGCATGGCACTGGTAACCACAATTCAATTTCTGCATCTATGACAAGAGGAGAAAGACCTAGTAAGAACGAAAAGTAGACATTTATGTAGGCTAATATGCCTGCAAATATGACATGCTCTTTTAACTGGGTTTTTGTCTAAGAACTTTGTGAATTAAAGTACAAGGAAAAAACTTTGTTCAAATGTTTATACCATGAATAGTGTATCCTCTGGTATTTCAATAGGATTTAACATACATCAAAGTCAGATTGGGTGTTTATTAAATGGAAAAAAAGGAGCCACGGGATCTTAAATAAATCATCAAAGCAAACTAAAAATACATTTTAACAGATCTTCTTTTGACAAGGTAAAACTAAACATAAAGATATTTGTAAATGAGGAAACCAGGAGAACTTACTAGTGCTTTTCTCTTGTCCCTCATTAAATCTTTCAAGGTTGATCTTTTGCTAGATTTTAACAATTTTTTGCATGTTTAGTTTAAATTAAAATGTACTAAGAAGGAGCCCAATCATAAATAGCCTCCTTATATACTGTCTACAGTACTTTTTCAAACTTTTAAAAATTCTCCTTGAGACATTATAGAACAATAAACTTGGTTCTGAGTTGCATTATTTGAAATATATATATATTAGATTTAAGGACTTGTACACAACTAAGTAAGCATTGGTAGATAAGCTAAGGCTTACTGTGTTGGTTATAATGGGGAAGAGAGACGGTCAGATTTAAAGAGCGGAGAGTTGCTGTGGATGCATGAGCCTCAGTAGGGTAAAGGATATCAGGGGTGACCTAAGTAAGGCAACACTAGAACCTCAAGGGGCAATGGTTTGGGAAGATAAAAATGAATTCCAAAGGGAGATGAAGGAGGGCTTCACAGATAAACATGACTCTAAAAATTCATAATCCATTTTCTCAAGATGATTGCCTAAGTCATTTTTAACTTTCCTTTTTATGTTTGTGTATTCTTGGGAGTGAATATGTAGTTAATCAAACAGATTAAGATCAACTGGCTGTGCAATGTATGCCTTACTGACACAATGGGAAAATGTAAATCCCATAATCATTAACACCAGGGATAGGATCTGCCTTTGTTTTTGATAGAAGGAAGTGTTAGAAGCAAAGAATTCTCCCCAGGTCCTTATAAATACTGTGATTGATATTTGCATGGCTCAGAAATCCCAGATGGATGCATCCTGGATAGATTTCAAATGGGGATAAAATTATATACTACAAACAGTTCTCATTTAAAACGTGTAAGCTATTCTAGTAAAAATAGACAGTTATGCTGTATTTTCCCTTATGTTTTATTAATAAGTAAAAATACAATTGGAGAAATAAACACTCTTTTTATGGGTCATTTGTATATTTACTTGTTTTTTAAGGGATATACAGCATAATTTTTAAAAATGTAACTATATATTGTTAAATGATTACCACAGTCAAGTTAATTAACACATCCAACCCCTCACTCACATAGTCATCATTTTTTATGTATGCTGAAACATTTGAAAATTTTAAGTGTACCATACAGTATCATTAACTATAATCATCATGCTGTGCATTTAGATCTCATGAAATTATTCATCTTATAACTGAAACATTGTATCCTATGACAATATCTTTCCAGTAATCCCAGCCTCACCTCAAGCCACTGAAGGCCACTATTGTATCATTACTATGAGTTCAACTAATTATATATAATATATATAGTTAATTGTTGAACAATGTGACAAGTAGTGGTCCATACCTCACACAGTGGAAAATCCACATATAACTTTTGACTCCCCCATAATATAATAAGTGATATAAAATCAGGGTGATAATTAGCAATTATTAAATATTGATCATTTTAAAGTATGTTTGCTAATCACTTCAACTCTGGTTCAATTCCAATTTAGATAACTGAGATGTATATTTACATACACATTTATACATATTATTTTATAATTTGTTTGCAGTGAACTGTTCTTCAAAGTCTGCCTTAGACTGCAAATGTTATTTTCGTATTAGTATTCTCTAGCTCTCTCTTAGAAAATAAAACTGTTCATTACTTGGTAGCATGAAAGCTATAGTTATAGGTTTAGTATATATATTGCCTTGTCATTTACATTATATGGAGATATACTCAGGTTATCAAGGTATAATAGTATTTCTATTGAAAATGCATAATTATCATTACAATCCCAAATTTCCCACATAAAAGTAAAATTTAAAAACTTTGCTAATGAGTACCCATTTAAGTCATAGACAATCAGTTTCTAGCTGACTTATATATACTTCTAAGCTTTAATACACAGGCATGCATATTATTGATGTTACTAATAACCCCTAAAAACAACTTGAATCTGACAAATGCAGGTCATGATAACCAATAATTATTAGTAAATATATCTTAAAATATGGGAAACAATATCTGAGTATTAAGTGTAACTTTAAACCTTTCCTAGGTAACACTGCTAGTGCCAACAAGAGGTTAAACCATAACTAATATTGTAAAACTGGGTATATTTATCTAATCAATACTTATATTTTGAACTATAGCAAATTATTTAGGGTCTATGTGTTACATTATTCATTTATAGTCTTATTAATATTTAGTTTGTAAGACTGTTGTGAGAATAGAGGAGTATATCTCATGAAAATGTTAACATCAGCAAAGCAAAAATCATGTATTAAAAATTATTCATTTTATATGTCCTCTCTCTTTGTCTTGGCCACTTGTATATTTTAAATAAATTTCTTCAAACTCTTTCTAATATTAATGAGAAAAATTCAATTAAGCTTATGATTTTTACTAAAATCTTTCTCCTAAATATCACACACACACACACACACACACACACACACATATATATATATATATACATGTATTTTTTTCACATGTTGAAGTCAGTAATTCTGAAACTGGGTCTTGAAAATGTATTTTTGACTCCTTATTTGGCTCAGTAAAAGGGAAGATGGCTTTGCAAGTATTGGAGAATTATGAATGAGAAAGTAGAAATATGATCCAATAAGCAGGGTATCTATAGGCGAAATAAAATAGCAGATGGACTGAAACAAATGTAGTTAATTTGAGTATCCTATATAATAAAAGGCTAACAGCAGAACAATCAGTCGCTATGATACACACTGACCACAGGGGGCAGATGCTCAATGTAGGCGCTGTTCCTAGGTGGTCAGTGTGCCCCCACAGGGGGAGCACCGCTCAGCCAGAATCTGGGCTCATGGCTGGCTAGCACGCCGCAGCGGTGATGGGAGCCTCTCCCACCTCTGCGGCAGTGCTAAGGATGTCCGACTGATGGCTTACGTCCCCTGAGGGCTCCTGGACTGCAAGAGGTTGCAGTCCGGGCTGAGGGATCCCCCCTCTGAGTGCACGAATTTCATGCACCGGCCTCTAGTGTATGATAAGAAGCAATGTCTGACAGGTGTGGTGACACACATATTAAGAGTTAGCATGTTTAATATTAAGGGTTATGAATATAAATGGTTGTGATGGCTAATTTTATGTGTCAACTCGATTGGGCCAAGGAGCGCCCAGGTATTTAGTCAAACATTATTCTGGGATGATATTAACGTTTAAATTGGTAGACTGAGTAAAGCAGATTGCCCTCCTTAATGTGATGGAACTAATGTTGATGACCTAATGAAACAAAAAGGCTTACCTGCCCTGAGTAAAAAAGAATTCCTCCTGCTTGACTGCCTTGGGTTGGGACATTTTTTCTACTTTCAGACTCAAACTGAAACATTGGCTCTTGTTAACTCTCAATCCTGCCAGTCTCTGAGTGGAACTACACCATCAGGTCTCCTAGATCTCAGGCCTTTCAATTCAGAGTGGAAGTACATACTCAGTTATCCTGGTTTTCAGCTTGCCAAGACTGCAGTTATTGGAACTGGTTATCTTCTGTAATCAAATGAACCAATTTTGTTATTACACACACACACACACACACACACACACACACACACGGGCAAAAGTAGGCTTACAGTTGTGATTATGAAAAAATAGTTTGTTCTTAAATTATTATCTATTAATTATTATATTATTTTCTATACAACTGCAAATCTACTTTTGCCCAACCTTGTTTATATCTATTTAATTGGTTCTGAAGAAAAAAATAGTGTTTTAGATAGTTTTGTTTCTACATCATATTTACCAAGGTATAATTATATCCCATGATGTTCATTCCCTTTAATGTACCATTACACGAGTTTTGACAAATACAATCACATAACCACCACCATGGTCTTCATATGGAGCATTTCCAAGAGTACAAAGGGTTTCCTGTGCCTCTCTGTAGTCAACCCCTCTGTCTTCTATCCCTACAAGTTTTTCCCTTTTCAGAATATTTTATACACAGGTTTGTTTTGCTCAAGAATTCTATAATATTTGAAGATGAGTAGACAATAAAACTGAAACAAGATTCGAGGAACAGATGGCCTCTGTAAGTGGACCCCTCTCCTGTCTTGGAAGTGGTATAGTAGGGTAGGAAGAGCACAGAACTTGAAGTTTGTAGTTCCTGAGAATGAATCAAAAGTCCTGTGGTCTTATGTGGTCTACCTAATCTTTCTGAAAATTATGTAAGGAATGGGGGTAGATACCCACTTCCTTAGGCTTTCTTGATCTATAAATATGATGGCATCTGTATATTTAATAGAACAAAAGTTATTATGCAGGTGAATTAGTATTAGGTTTCAAAAGCCAATGGAAGTTTTAGAAGTGGGGAGTGATTTGATCAGAACTATTCTTTAAAAAAATATATATATTTGTATTGACTTCAGAGGAAAGGAGAAGGAAAGAGAGATAGATGCATCAATGATGAGAATCATTGATTGGTTGCCTTCTGCAAGCCCCCTACTGGGGATGGAGCCCACAACTCAGGCGTGTGCCCTGACCTGGAATTGAACGGTGACCTCTGGTTCATAGGTCAATGCTCAATCCCTGAGACACACTGGCCAGGCTGATTCTTTAATACATAGTTCAAGTCATGTATTTCTTCTCTTCCAAATTTCCAGGAGTTTTGCATCATATTTAGAGAAAAGAACAGTCTATAAAATTACCAACAGAGACATTATTGGTCTGATTCATCATTAATCTCAGCCTTTTCTTCTGCCTTTTTCCCAATGGTTGTTTCTACTCCATTGCTCTCTAGCCCACTCTAGAGTATTGGTACTTTCATCTACCTAGATATCTTTACCTAAGTATCTGTACCTAAAGGTCTGCATAGTTAAATTCCTCCCATATTTCCATTTATTTTGATCAAATGTTACCTTATCAGAGAAGATTTCCCCAATCATTTAAAAGGAAAAAGCAAGGAAGGGGAGAAGGGGAGAGAGAGGCCTCCCTATAACCATGAGGAAGGAATTTCCTTGAGTCAACACCCAACATTTCTTCTTTTTGGATTACAAACTTGCAATAGCATTTTATTTCATTAATAATATGCAAAGATAATAATATGTAAACCATAATAGAGTATACAAATAACATAAAGACAAAAATGCACATGAATCTATAATTTCTTTTATCACTATCAATGAACTTTTGTCTATAGCACAGTTTTACTATTTTAAAATAGTATCCCTTTCTTTCATTTAGAAGATTAATTAAATACATATTTACATACTGAAAGATCAAGTATAATACAAATGATTTATGCTTAATTTGATAATTTTAAATATAAAGATAAAAGTGAGGCAAGTATTTAAATAGAACTGCAAGTTCAGATATACTGAAAGAATCTTAATTTGACAAAATTCTAAAGTATCCAGTAATTTCTCTTCCCTCTATAAACTCACAGGTGGAGGTGAGATTCCATTTATTCTACCTTTCAATGATATAAATTCCTTGAGGCCTTCTTTATTATAGTTCCATAATTCTTCTTTAGAAAAAGACAGGGCCTGCATTACTTCTTTTATAAAGATCATCGTAGAATCAATAGTAACATTCTAAATTCATTCTTCACATCAGCAGGCTCTCTTTCTGTTCTCTTATCCTGACAGCCTTTGTTGTACAACACCATCTGAGGCTGTCACTAAACCTTTAGCATCAGGTTTTCCCTAGTACACAAGGCCTTTTTCTTCCTCTATCTGTATCTGGATTTTTTTTTTAAATTTAATTTGTTTTAATCCCTGAAAACACAAGAAAGCATCCAGGCTGAGACATACGAAGCTAACAATGAAAATGGTGAGTTACAAATAAAACTGGAAATAATTAAATTATAGACAAGTATTTTGCTTATGCATTTGTACAAAGCTTCATATGGTAGCTTTCTGTATTTATCTCCAGATTAGCTAAATTAAGGCCAAGTCTTATGTCAGCCCTCACATGGCTTTAATGAGTTTACCTCTTACTGCAGCAGGTTAGGGCTTGTAGTGCTTCATTCCAGAAGCCACATATAAAAGAAACCTGATTTGCTACGGGTTCTGAGAAACAAAAGTGATACACGCCAGGCATGTGCAGACATTAACAGTAACCAGGAGCCTTCCAGGGTTGCAAGCCTCCTTGGCTAATGGTTGAAAATCAGGGGTAAGTTGTATTTGATTCCACCTAGAAATTACTTCTCTATTACAAACTAACAACTCCTTAGCAGAATCCAACCACAAAGACCGCCATTAGCCATTATAAATGATTCTTGGATCAAATTTTTTCCTACCTGTTTGCTATAAAACCTTTTTACAAAATATTATTTGTCATTTGCTTAAGGATAGTCACTTTACTTGAACTATGAAAAAAGAATTTCTTTGAATTCTTTGGATCTGCAAACAAAGAATATAATTCTCATCTCCTCTAAGGAATAGGATCTGGGATTTCCAGGGAGTCTTTATTTAATCATAAAGTACTTCTGATTGCTTGAAATTTAAAGTTCATCCCCATCATTCACCTGCACACATAGTGACATGACATGACCATTGCAAAAGAAATTGTGTAATTCTTTGACTTTGTTTATAGATGTTAACTCTATACCTGGAAATATTTTCATGCTAATGCTCACTAGTTTTTCACCCCTCAATGATACTCTAAAGAGGGCCTTTCTTTTTGGTGGTGTTAATTTAACTTTTCCTATAGTTTATCAGATATGATAATTTATTTAAGAAAAATGTAAAAGTGTTTCAAATGTCAAACACTCTTACCTTAACACCCTCCCCATCTTATTTGATTATTTAGGTGAGTTATGACTCAATAGGATTCATCAGTACTGTTTAACTCTTAAGATTTTAATTAACTTAAAATCTGTGATTATTGACATGTTACAGAAATAATATGTTTTGAATCACTTGTGATTACTTTAGTATATGATATAAAATGACTTAATTAAACTAAGAGTTAACTTTATTTTAAAAATTAAACAGAGTATTACAAAATATTGTTATGGGATTTTATGAGCAGTGTCTTTCATTTTGACTAAATTTACTAAGTGTTGAATTGTGTAAAATGCATATTATGATCAATATTGGTACATGCATATACAATTTTAATGTGTTGTTATGCTGTATTAATATTACTATCCCTAAGAGGTGTTTTTATTTAAAGCTTAACATTCAAGAAATAATGATGTAAGTTTATGTTATTAACAGAATTTAGGAAACACAAAATTACTGGTGAATTAAGGGTGTTTATAGTTTTAAGATAAATTGCAAATGTTAATAATTCAAATTTTTAATAAACTATTATGAAATTATTTTAGTCCTTACTCTCCTGGAATGTTGTTACAATTTTAATTGGCTGAGAATGGCTCTTGTAAATTAAGATGTTTAGACCACATTATTTCTATTTATAAATGAAAAAGGGGTGATCTCAATTTAATCTTGACTAAAATCCTATCTAATAATAGAGAAACATGGTAATTAACCGTAACTTTGCTACCCTTCCCATTGGCTAATCAGCG
>NW_005370992.1:1310066-1310364 GCF_000412655.1 Myotis brandtii
TCAGAGCTTAGAGCGGCAGTGATGGCAACAGAGTTTCATCAATTATAGCTAAACAACCCCAGATACCTGCTTCCAGCCAGCCACAGCCTCAGAGCTGGAGCCGGCTCTCAGCTCCAGTGACAGTGATAGAAGGTAAATAAATCCCAGAATAAAAAAACAGAATAAAAAAAGAGGCTGGGAGCCTCAGTCGCCTGCCAGCCTGAAAACGGCCTTCAGCCCCTCACCTAGACTGGCCAGGCACCCCAGTGGGGACCCCCACCCTGAAGGGGGTGTGACCAGCTGCAAACAGCCATCATCC
>NW_005370992.1:1310686-1312750 GCF_000412655.1 Myotis brandtii
TCTAAGAAACAATGTTGCAATTATAGAAGCTAAACAAACCCAGAAACCTGCTTTCAGCCGCCAGCGGGCTCAGAGCTTAGAGCGCCAGTGATGGCAACAGAGTTTCAATTATAGAAGCTAAACAAACCCAGATACCTGCTTTTAGCCAGCCACAGCCTCAGAGCTGGAGCTGGCTCTCAGCTCCAGTGATAGCTATAGAAGGTAAATAAATCCCAGGATTAAAAAAAAGGAATAAAAAAAGAGGCTGGGAGCTTCAGTCCCCTGTCAGCCTGAAAACGGCCCTCAGCCCCTCACCTAGACTGGCCAGGTACCCCAGTGGGGACCCCCACCCTGAAGGGGTTGTGACCAGCTGCAAACAGCCATCATCCCCTCATCCAGGCAGGCCAGAAACCCAAGTGGGACCCCCACCCTGATCCAGGACACCCTTCAGGGCAAACCAGCTGGCCCCCACCCGTGCACCAGGCCTCTATCCTATATAGTAAAAGGGTAATATGCAAACTGACCCTAACAGCAGAAGGACTGGGAATGACTGGTCACTATGACACACACTGACCACCAGGGGGCAGACGCTCAATGCAGGAGCTGCCCTCTGGTGGTCAGGGCGCTCTCACATGGGAGGAGCTCTGCTCAGCCACAAGCCAGGCTGATGGCTGCCAGTACAGCGGTGGTGGTGGGAGCCTCTCCTGCCTCCTCAGCAGCGCTAAGGATGTCGGCCTGCTCCCCGCTGGCAAGTGGACATCCCCCGAGGGCTGCCAGGCTGCCAGAGGGATGTCTGATTGCCATCTTAGGCCCAACCCCCGGGGAGCAGGCCTAAGCCAGCAAGTGGTCACCCCCGAGGGGTCCCAGACTGCGAGAGGGCACAGGCCAGGCTGAGGGACCCCCTACGCGTGAGTGCACAAATTTTTGTGCACTGGGCCTCTAGTAATTTTAGAATTATTAATAATAAATCATACTCAGGGTTCAAGAACACAAAAACCTAAGTGTGAAGAAACTTCCATATTGTAGCAGCACCATAAATAAATAACAAAAGAACACATGTTAAGATTTTCTGCATTATAACTAACTAGAGAATAAGTTTTGTGAGGACAGGGAACAACCACAACTTCCCTCTCTCCCACTGAATTCTCATAAAACCTTAACACCAAGCTTGTCACTTGGAGGTACTCAACAAGTATTGAGTTAGCAATATAAAATAAAATGACTACACTAAATCACCTCCATTTTCCACTTCAACAATTTCCTGACAACAACACTATGTTGCTTATGGGAAAAGGAAAAAAAAAAAAAGAGGAAAGAAACAAATAAAGGAAGTAAAGCTTTTCTGGTGGAGAGTTGAGAGGGCACTTTGAGCACATTATCATACCCTTAGCAATTCTAAGCATAAATTCTCATTTCATGAGACCCAGGTTATTTGACCTCTGCCAGGTTCTTCCCCTAATTGGTAGCATCCAAAGTGTTCATTGTTCCCCATGAGTACCCCAATTTGGCAGGAGGCTAATTACTTAATAATAATCTTAATAAAAATAATCTATGCTTGTTGAGTTTTACGGCAACTTCAGTGGTAACTACACATCCTTTGAAGAGACAGTCTATTCAGATTTAAGTCTTTTTGCCACATTCTACCCCAACTGATATAAGTAACTGCTTTATTTCACATTTATCTCTATGTAATAAGGTTCAAAAAGTAAAAAATAAATACACTTCACAAAAACTCTGTTCCCAGAGGAAATTTTATCTTAAAAGATAACAAGATCTTTCTTGACATTAATGCTGAAGAAATAATCTTCATCTTTGAATAAACTGGAAGAAACATAATTGTTAAATTATCCCTCAGGCCATAAATTGACTTTTGCTTAAAGAGAATTTTGAGTGTACAAATGTCTTGGAAGGTTTAACAGCCTTCTGATGTCTTCAGAAACTGATTTTGGAGCATACCATGGTAGATCCTACCTCCAGATCATACTCATTTTAACCAAGTGCATTGTATAAAGTGGATGATTGAAGCAGCAGGTGCTAAATTTATGATACTAACATTCCTGAAGATGTAGAAGGTGTCTATCCTCT
>NW_005370992.1:1313400-1314751 GCF_000412655.1 Myotis brandtii
GTGTCTATCCTCTGGTTTTGCATTCTATCTATTTTAGGAAGCTACCCGGAAATCAAATGTAATTGAAGGTTAAGTGATAAATTTATGCCAAATAATTATTTTATAACAATAAATAAAATGGCATCAGAATTGGAGAGACAAGTCTTCTGTCAAGCACAGGAAGATAGCTATTTTCTATGTTCCTTTGAAAAAGAAAATATAAATCTGAATTATAACCCTAACTGTACTTGTTGAATTTAGAATCTAAATAAGGGAAATATTAGTTTAGCATCACATCTCATTTGGTTGAGTTGAGGATTAATGAGATATATGTAATTTGCTTAGCACCATATCTATGAGTTAAAAACTTAAAACACATTAGGCATTATGACCTATTATGTGATTTGCCTGCTTTATTACACAAAGAATGCCCAAGCTTCCTTATGCACAATGGTGCTATATTAAACAAGGGGATTGTACCTGTGGAGTTTTATGTTAGAACTAGAGGCCCGATGCACAAAATTCATGCATGGGTAGGGTCCTTAGGCCTGGCCGGTGATCAGGGCTGATCAGGGCCTTCCTTCGTTACGCACTGCCCCCTTATGGTCAGCGCACATCATAGCAATCGGTTGAACTCCTTAGGGGACACTTTGCATATTAGCCTTTCATATATATAGATTAGAGGCCCGGTGCATGAATTCATGATGGGTGGGGTCCCTCGGCCTGGCAGGCAATCTGGGCCAATCAGGGCTGGCCGGCCTGGGGGAGGGTCCATGGGAGGTTGGCCAGCTATTAGTCCTAACGGTCGCTTAGACATATATATATATATATACACCCTTCTTCACTTCTGGTTCCCTCTATGGCTTATTTTCAGCTTCCTTCCCAAGGACCCCCTCTTCTAACTTAGTCATTCTCCAGATGTGCTACTCCTGCTGTTGTGATATTAGAGCCAGATCTGACAGCCTTGGAAGACATCTTTCAAGTGACTTTGTAACTCTATGCCAGTCTATTACATAACAAATGTATACTTCATGCTCAGCAGGCAATTCATTTCTCTCTTCTCAAACCTTGAGGAGAACCTTGTTAGATTTCTAAAATATCAATAACATACTATACTCATAATGATGTCAGATTCTCACAATTTTAGACAGTGCATTTATCAGAACTGAGACAACTTTCTCCTATTGCTTTTAAAGTAATAATTTGGCATCCCTGGGATTATAAATTAAATATAAATATAGATAATAAATGAATCATTTTGTGTTTTTAAATACAAATGGGTGCTCCATTCTATTTGAAGAAATTATTTAGACATGGAACCAATACATTTTGCTTATTCAAATTCTTGAATAGAATACATTTTTAATAAAAA
>NW_005370992.1:1316978-1339564 GCF_000412655.1 Myotis brandtii
TGGCTGCCGGCCGCCATCTTGGCTGACAGTTAATTTGCATATACTCACTGATTAGCCAATGAAAAGGGTAGAGGTCGTACGCTAATTACCATGTTTCTCTTTTATTAGTGTAGATATACACCCCTTCTTCACTTCTGGTTCCCTCTATGGCTTATTTTCAGCTTCCTTCCCAAGGACCCCCTCTTCTAACTTACTCAGTCATTCTCCAGATGTGCTACTCCTGCTGTTGTGATATTAGAGCCAGATCTGACAGCCTTGGAAGACATCTTTCAAGTGACTTTGTAACTCTATGCCAGTCTATTACATAACAAATGTATACTTCATGCTCAGCAGGCAATTCATTTCTCTCTTCTCAAACCTTGAGGAGAACCTTGTTAGATTTCTAAAATATCAATAACATACTATACTCATAATGATGTCAGATTCTCACAATTTTAGACAGTGCATTTATCAGAACTGAGACAACTTTCTCCTATTGCTTTTAAAGTAATAATTTGGCATCCCTGGGATTATAAATTAAATATAAATATAGATAATAAATGAATCATTTTGTGTTTTTAAATACAAATGGGTGCTCCATTCTATTTGAAGAAATTATTTAGACATGGAACCAATACATTTTGCTTATTCAAATTCTTGAATAGAATACATTTTTAATAAAAATTAATATTAATTTTAATATATTTAAATGTTAATATAGAGTTATTAAAATGGCTTACTAAATGTTTCATTCAAATTAAAAATTCAAATTTGGAGGGCATCACCTAACATAATTACATCCTATATAATAAAAGACTAATATGCGAATTGTCCCCTCAGCGGTCATTCGACCAAGAGTTCGACTGGGAGACTGGGAGTTCGACCACTCGCTATGACATATGCTGATCACCAGGGGGCAGCGCGGAACATGGCAGGTATCAGTGACATAACACTGGCAGCGGGCGGCAGTGGAGGCACTGCCTGCCCTGATGGGCCCTAAGGAGAACGGGACCATGGTGGGATGGTGGAGCAGGTGAGTGGGCAACGCCAGGCCAAGGCAGGTGCAAGCAGGGGCCAGGTCGCCCCCTGATTGCCCCACAGACTGCGACCAGTGGTGGCAGCAGGCGGGGGGGGGGCTGCCACCTGGCTACCAGGCGCTGAGGGAGCCAGTGGGGGGACCCAGCCCCAATTAATCACCCCACAGGTGGGATGGTGGAGCAGGTGAGGGGGCGGTGCCAGACCAAGGCGGGATGCCAGGCAGGGCTGTGGGGCTGCAAGGCTGGGGGGTGCGAGCTGGAGTTGTGAGGCTGGGGGCACGAGCTGGGCCCCAATCTCCACAGGCCATCCCAAAGTACCCCACCCATCCACAAATTTGTGCCCTGGGCCTCTAGTTTATAAATATTTTCTCAAATAAGCTAAATAATTTCTGATTCTATATTCATGTATGTACATATCTGTGAATATATACAGATATATACATATAGATAGATAGAGGTACATAGATATATAGATAGATCATATGTGAATCTGTAAGGCAGTCTGACAGGCTGAAGAGGCACAGAAGAGTTAATGTTTCAGCTCTCAGTCTTAGGGCAGTGTGAAGGCAGAATTCCTTTCTCCTTGGGATTTCTCAGTCTTTTTCCTTAAGGCCTTTAAATGATTGGATGAAGCCCACCCAAATTCTGGAGAGTGAACTACTGTACTCAAAGTCTACTGATTTAAATGTAATCATACCTAAAATTTACCTTTGCTGACAAGTTAACACAAAATTATCACACATAAATACACATATGTATATTTATATATATGCATATATGTATACATTGCTTCATAGATAGGACAAGCTAATAAGTTATTACAGAAGATAATAAAGTCAATCATGCCAAATTAGCATAAATGTTATGTCCATAAACTCAAATTCATGAGGCATTTTGTTGTTTATAAATTACACCTAATTTTGAAACTGGTTAAGATTTAATATAAAATTAACTAGTTTCAGGAAATACAAATAAAATGGAATGGAGAAAAAGATCTTCTTTCCTTTGGGGAAAATAAATGAAAAACAACAACAACTACAACAAAAACACAAGAGAAATTCTTCCTCCAGACCATAGAGTAAACATCTGAGAGACAATGAGGACATGGTGAGGGAGAAAAGGGTTCCTAATCTTCTCACTAACCTGTGGAGATGATGACTTCTTAAACACATGTCAGTCATTAGCCTGTATGGCACAACATGTTGAGATTAGCTTGTTAAATCTAAATTTGGCCTCAGCTTGATGTTTAAATGTGTTCAATATTACCTTTGTGGATTTATATTGGAGCCAGAGCAATATGTTTAAGCACTAAAATAACGCAACTAAATGCATTATAAAATATTCCTAAACCATGATGAAATTGCAAAGCTTTCTGTTTCCCCCCAAAAAATTTGTCCAGATATGTACGTACCCTTTGATTAATTTATTTACTTATTCAGTAAATAGTTGTGAGCATCACTTATGTTCCCTGCACTGTTCTAGATTCTGAGAAAACAGCAATTAATTTGATAAGAAAGATTCCTGATCTTGTTAAGCTTTTATTTCTGAAGAAGAGCAGAAAAATCAACATGCTAATATAAATAAGAAAGAAAATAATAAACACCATGAAAATTCAAATAAGTGAGGCACCATTGCCTGGGTGAGTAGATATATGGGGTAGTCTGAGTCTTAAAAGCAAGGAAGTAGATTGGCCATCCAAATAGCAGAGAAGAGCAAATGGTGCAAGCAGTGCAAATACCCTGAGGCAGGAGAGAGAATGGCATTATCAAAGAGGAGAGCTGAGCAGTTGTAGCACAGCCTGCAAAAGAGAAAACAGTACTGAATGCCTTTTGAGTGAAGGTAGGAGTCACAGCCTGTGCTACACTGATAGAAAAGGCACATTTTTCCCGGCCGGCGGGGCTCAGTGGTTGAGCATAGACTATGACCCAGGAGGTCATGATTTGATTCTCAATAAGGGCACATGCCTGGATTGTGGGTTTGATCCCCATTGTGGGACGTGCAGGAGGCAGCCAATCAATGATTCTCTCTCATCATTGATGTTTCTATTTCTTTCTCCCTCTCCCTTACTCTCTGAAATATATATATATATGAAAGAAAATGCACATTGTATTATAAGGCAAAGGAAACCTTTGTAGATTTTTTTTTAACCAAGGAGGCATATAATTGATCGGTCTTTTAAAAATCATCATTCCGGTAGTTGTGAGGAAAATGAATTACAGAAAGGTAGGAGAGAATAAAGGAGGAGAGCTGGAAAGTGGGCATATCTTTCGACTTCTGTGTTTTCTCTCAGTATTAGCATAATTTCATTTCTTCTGTATGTTTTAATATTTACCCATGTGGAATGTATTTTGCTGTCAGAAGTAAAATGGACATTATCTTTTTTTTTTACATCATCAGTTGCCTCAATGTAATTTGTTGTTGAATGGAATGGTGATTTTAAATATTTATACATCCATAATCAAAGAAATTATTCAGTAATCTTTGAGGGAAAATAATTTTCAAAATTATAGGCAAGGATTCCTCTCCTGGATACATACTTCTTGCAGAGATCCATACAAGGACGGTATATATGGCAATAGGGAGTTGGAAGCAACCTGTGTATCCTCTAGACTCAGAGTAATGATAAATAAAATGTAGTAAATCACGCTGTGAAATGTTAGACTGCAATAAGAAGCCATAAAATAGATGTGTGAAATGGATTGGTCCCTAAACAAGGCTGGATGAGAAAACTAGGACAGAGTTGGGATTTACAAAACCCTTAATGGAATTGAAACACACAAAACTACACTGTATTTTATAAGGATACATCTATGCTTAAGAACATATATCAAACACATTACAAATGATTTCTATGAGAGGAAGACTGGGTTGGGGATTTGGAAAGAAGGCACAAAATAAAACATGAAATGGGCCTTGTACTGAGAAATGACGTGTTAACAGTAAGGAGACATGTAAGATGTATTCTAATATCAGACATAACAATGTGGAAAAGTGTGCCCTAGATTTGATGAAATATGGAAAATATTATAGCTCAACCTCATCACTAGAGCTTTACTTTAAAATATGGAAGAAATACAATAAGAAAGAGTATTTTGATCAATATTACCATAAAAAATTAAATATATATTTTGAAAGTTAAAATAAAATGTGACATGGCATAGTGAATATATGGGTAGTCATAGTCTCCCTGTGTAACCTGAGATATTTCTGCTTTAACCTGAATCTTGTTTTCAGTTGTCATAAGCTTTCACAGACTGTGTCTCCTAAATCTGTAACTGAAGGGTCTTCCCTTCTTCCTTCATATTACGGACATATCCTTTGTACAAGTCTTTCTTGTCTCTCACTTAGATTATTACAGTGATAATGCTGTGTTTTCAGAAATGCAAATCTGGTTATAACTTATTTTTTTTATGTTTATACATTGCCTCAAGAGTAAAATCCAAACTCAGTTTGGTTAATACAGGACCTTCATTACGTCATCTTTATTACCATCCCTCTCCCATATCTCACCATTACTAATAACTTCCCTGGTCCTCTCTTCTCCAACCATTGCAACGCCCTTATAGTTTTGTCATTTTACTGAAGGATGCCAATATTTAACCCTCTGACCCTTCACTGACTGTAACCAAATGATTTAAAAAATGTCAATGTCTTAGGTTGAATTTATAATCCAGAACAGGTTGCTGAGCAGCTGCTCTACACACGCATGTCAGACATTCTGCATCTCTGAAACTGGGCATCTTCCCACTGCTCATAGCTGTTTGCTCATTTGTTCTCACCTCATTGAGAACTCCTTCAAAGCAAGGTATGTTCCTAATCTTTATTTTTGCTATCACAGGTATCTAGTATGATGCATAATAAAAATAATTCAATAAATATTCATTAAAGGACATCTATAAATATTTTCAATTAAAAAAATGAAATATTTTTCAAATTGAAAAAGAATATGACATAAAATACAATAACATCCAATTTGGGAAAATTTAAAAATGCATAAAATACTAGAAAAATACAAGTGTGAAGGTTCAACTTCATAATAAGCACACAAAAAAAACATTAAAAAAATCATACCAACCCACCTTCAAAACAATTACAACAAAAACAAGAAAATATAAACATGATGTCAAATGAATAAGTATTCAAGTAGAATATAATAAATATAAATTATCTTCACTGGCCTAAATCAAGTGTCATTGTTAATATTAACTAAAAAGGTAAGAAAAATTCTAGAAACATTTAAGTAAGAAGTAAATTTAATCTATGAAGAGCATATAAGACATGATTTATTAAAGGTGAGCTCTCTGGATGATTTTGTTTTAACTACTTGATTATTTTGAAGAACTACATATTATATTGTTGTCTCAGTTTAAGAAATGACGTATAAAAAGTAATGTTTTAAACACTATCAAGAACATTTATTCCTCAGTGATCCTTATGACAAAACAATCCATGCTTAATGCTTTCTGTGCGAGATGTCAACACTAAAACATTTTTTAATTGAAAAAGATTAAATTCTGGAATTAACTAGTAAACACTGTGCTGATATGAAGATCATAGAATTTCAGTAAGGAAATGCATAGTAAGGGGTGAAACTATTTCTGTAAATATTATTTAGTAAAATAATATCTACAGCTTGGTAAATAAGTTAGTACTTCAGAGATAGGAACCAGTAGGTGCAGTGAAGTTCAGAAAGCAGTAGTGCACACCACAGCACTTTCGGGAACAGTCAGAGAAAGATGTAAGACAAGCATCATGTAATTTAATCTGGGTTAGATGGAATACAAAATGATAGATGCACTCTTAATTCTTTTTGGAACATTGAGTCATTTTCATTAGTTTATATCTCCTGTTGGTTTATAATTGGAAAAGAAGCCATCTATTACTAGTTAAACAGAATTTTTTTTTTTATTGATTTTTTACAGAGAGGAAGGGATAGGGATAGAGAGTTAGAAACATCGATGAGAGAGAAATATCGATCAGCTGCCTCCTGCACACTCCCTACTGGGTATGTGCCTGCAACCAAGGTACATGCCCTTGACCGGAATCGAACCTGGGACCCTTAAGACCGTAGGCCGACGCTCTATCCACTGAGCCAAACCGGTTAGGGCAGTTAAACAGAATTTTAAAATATATATATTTTTATTGATTTCAGAGAGGAAGGGAGAGGGAGAGAGAGGTAGGAACATAAATGATGAGAGAGAATCATTGATCAGCTGCCTCCTGCACACCCCATACTGAGCCTGCAGCCTGGGCATGTTCCCTGACTGACCTGGAATCAAACCGTGACTTCCTGGTTCATAGGTCGATGCTCAACCACTGAACCACACTGGCTGGGCCAGAATTTTAATTCATATTTTATTTTATTCATTTTAAAGTGACTATTAACTACATAATACCTACAAGTATTTTAAGTTAGGTACAAATTATTTCATTAAAAGATGTTGGAGCTATTTACTGCTTTTTGACAAATACTTCCTTAAATCTACATGTTCTTTATTCATAACATTATACTTTCTCATTTAAGCCATAAAAGAACTTATAAATTGCGATGCAAATAACATATTTATACACAAAAGATAAATATTGCTTCTCTGCCTCACTGTTTAGAAAGGCAAACATTGTACTTATGTATAAATAAGTATGCACTTGCACCTTTGTCAGACAGTGGCTATTATCTAGATACACTATTTGATGTACTGGAGTCCTTCCCCCAGACTAATGCATCATCCTCCCCCTCTAACACACACAGTTTACCTTATTGTGTTGGTATAAGAGGCTCATTTAATGAACAAAGGCGTAAGCTGCTTTTTGTAAAACACAAGTCATGTGTGTTGCGTATTATCTTGCGTATTAGTTGTGGCAGTGCACTATCTTTGAAATGGGACATATTGGCTTTATTTGTAGGTTCTTAAAATGTGTTCTTTTGCCCTATAAACTGTGCCTATGGATATGATTTATAAGGCATCAGGTGTACTGACAAGTTTTGACCAAGATTAAATGACATAATAATTTCATGTCTTCCTTGCTACAGGCTTATTATTGTTTCCATTGCCTAATTTGATTACTTGACTAGTCAAGCTCTTCCACTATTTAAATTAGTTGTTTTTACATTCTAAATGCCTAAAACCTAATCATACAGTAAGAACTCAAAAAAATATTGTCGCTGCCTTCTATTTTTAAACTTGATAGAAAAGAAAGCTTATGTCAAACCGAAGTAAAATTCATAGCTGTAGTGTTTTTCTCTGTGGGCTTGCAAACATTTACTTATTTTGTTTACAATGAGTCTCATAAAAATAGCAAATCAAACTGACAGATGATCAATGTCAGATTTATTGAGAAACTGCCTATGCAAACAGAATACCAGGACAGAATCCAATCAGTCACTGATGATCACATGTACGTTGTAAATCATGCCAATGGTAAAAAGTAAGGTTTACTGTAAAAGTCACCTTGGTGTGAAGATGCATTTAACATGAATTTGGTATCAGCTTGTGAAAGATACTTTTTAAAATGTCTAAAGTACACCCGGTTTGGCTCATTGGATAGAGCGTCGGCCAGGGGACTGAAGAGTCCCGGGTTCGATTCCGGTCAAGGGCATGTACCTTGGTTGCGGGCACATCCCCAGTAGGGAGTGTGCAGGAGGCAGCTGATCGAGGCTTCTCTCTCATTATCCCTCTCCCTTCCTCTCTGTAAAAAATCAATAAAATATATTTTTTAAAAAATGTCTAAAGTACTTGATGAAGCAACTATTCATAATGACAAATATAGTTGGAACATTGATTTCTTATGTACCATTTTAATTATTAGCAAGTGCCAATCATAATAGTTTAATAAGATGTTAAAATATATTTTTAATTCAAACTGAATTTATTTATTCACACATATATTGAGCTGCTTTTTGAATTGTTTAGCTAATTTTTTTCATGCCTTTATGACACTATTATAAGTCATACCAAATTTACCAATTTAATTTGGTCTCTTCAAAGTAAAGACACACTATTCATTAGAACTTAAATTTATAAGTGAAAAGAATATAAAATAAATAGGAATTCTGTATTATAAGCATTCTGAGAGATTATTTTTTCTTAGACATTTTAAATTCTCAAATTTTTTTATACACAATACATATTAAAGTGAATGGAAAATTTTATTTGCAGACTTTAAAATGATTTTTGAGTTAGTTCTTATTGTGAAATTACTCTTGTATTTTTATGATGTGCAAGATTCATGTACCACTTTACACTTAATGGTAAGATAACTTATATTGTTCTTTTATGTATTTTCTAAATTATTAAAAATTTAGATTGAAAATTTATTCCTCACATGCTTTCTAATAATTTTTATTCATTTAATTACCCAATTTATCAAAAACAGAGGAAGTTATTTCCAATAATGACAACAGCTAAGAAAATCAAGATTAATGTTAAAATATAATATACAGAAGTCAGGTCAAAATTACCCAACTTTTTAATTAAGAATTTTCTAATAAACATTTAGCATTAATGTACTATTTAGAAGGTAGTTAATTTTACTTTATTATCAGTTTGCCTTCTAAACCAAAAATGGTAATAAAATATTCAGATAAATAATGCAGTTTTTATAGTCTTCAATAAATATTTAAATGTTTTTAACTATGCATGGGATATTTTAATTGATCTCTGATAATTTGCATGTAAGTGTTTGATGATATCAGGAATGTTGGCCAGAGAACCAAGGTCAGAAGTTTTGAATAATACAATAGTATCTTTACCTTTCATCTCAGTATTCACTAGTGTGGGCAGAATGAACCTTTGTTTTAGAGAATTGCTGAGCTGGAAAGATAACTATTAGGTCATCTTTAAAAAAATATTTCTGCCAAAATAGAATAGAGCATTCCCTTCCAGTATAATCACCATGCATTGGAAAAATTGACCCCTTATGAGACTAATCCCAATGGAAATCTAGGATTTTATGCAGGTTTAGAATAAATATTTTAGACCAAATTTAACAATAAAATGCCACGATTTTATTTAACTTATCAGGACTAAAAGTTTTGTATGCATACAGAGCTGTGTTTGTGTTTGAATATTCACAAAACATACTCTAGCCAATGTGCCATTTTATAATTATACTAGGGGCCCAGTGCACGAATTGGTGCACCTTGAAAGGAACTGAAGGCCACGAGGCTGCGGTGGACACAGGGCCCATCCTCCGTGCCCCTGCCCAGCCCCTCCTGCCATGGCCCCTGGTCCCCTCTCTGCTGGAAGCCCTGCTCCCACTGCTGCTGCTCCCACGCACTGACAGCGCCAGCCCTGCTCACACCCACTTGACGATGCAGAGCGATTAGGGCTGGTGCCAGCAGCAGATGCAAGCAGGACCGGTGCTGTCAGCAGTGGTTGCTGCCCCGATCGTCCCTCAGGAGCAGGGGGAGGTGGAGATGCCTTCAGGGGCGATTGGGGCCGGCAGCTGCTGCTCACACCCGCTATCGGTGCCAAGCAATTGGGACTGGCGCTGGGTACCGGGAGTGGGTATGAGTAGCGGCTCTGGCACTGGCTGTGGGTGCGAGCAGGGCTGGCGCTGGCAGTGGGTGCAAGTGCTGGGTGGGACCGCGGCATGCGGGAGCAAAGCATTTTCAGTAACCACCAGAAGCTTGCCCTGATTACAGCAACTGGCGCCCCGCCTTGGTCTGGTGCCCCCGCTTACCTGCTCCACCATCCCGCCATGGCCAACGCCTGCCATGTTCCACACATGTCCCTTGGTGGTCAGCGCACGTCATAGCGACTGGTTGTTTGGTTGTTTGATTCTTCCGGTTGTTCCGCCATTCGGTCTATTTGCATATTAGCCTTTTATTATATAGGATAATTATGTTTCTATAGTTCCCTACTTGACTATGGAGTAAAGTTTTTTATAAAATCAATAGAAAATCAATTTCCTGATAGAGTTTTATCATTTATGTAGATATATCCTTATATATGGCCATTGTATAAATAAACAGTCACCTTTAAATATAACAGTGCTAAAGTAGGGTGGCAAAGCATGAAAAATAATCATTGATAACTCCTTCATTTCTTAATAATGAGTATGGCTATCACCCAACATCCTCTCCCTTTTTCCCTCACTTCTATTGCCCTCCTCTGATCCCACAGAAAAGTCTTTTATGACTTTATGTGAAATTATTATATGAAGAAAGATTAAAAGATTTCACTGGTTCTTATGTACATGCTAGATCAGAATCAAGCAAATGTAATTGAATTGCTTAGAATCCCTGGATTTAAGCTCACTATATGGATTAAAAAAAGAATAGAATTGGCCCTGACCGTTTTGGCTCAGTGGTTAGAATGTTGGCCTGCAGTGTTGTGGGTTTGATTCCAAGCCAAGGCACCTACCTCAGTTGCAGGTTTGATCCTGAGCCCTGAAGAATATATAGCTTCCTTATAAAACCTAGATTTTTGTACAAGTTATCACCTCTGCTCTCCAATTTTTTCTAAGCTTTCGGATCCCACCACTAATTCTCTCTCAGTCTGAAATGTTCTCAGACTTTACCAGAGAGATTCCCTGTCATTATAGCAAAATTTTAGTCATTATAGCAAATATATTATATTATAATTTTTCTCATGCAACTCTGTCTCTTCCTGAGATTGTAGACAGTTTAATAGTAGGGAATGTACATTTCTTTCTTTGTATTCCCAATCTGACAGAACAGGAAAAAATACTGATTGATAAAGAATGCCTAAGGGCTGTTCAAAGTACATTTTTTAAAAATTCACCATCAATGATTAACCTAATTTGTAGTTAACATTTTTCTGTACAAGTTCGTCCATTTGCAAATGGTCAAATAACCAGTCAGTATTAGAACTAGGATTCGGTGTCACACAGGCTGACCTAGAGTGTGAGCTTTTAATGATATTTAGCATTAGTTGCTGGGCTCTGCTGCCTCTTACTACTGATTACCTAGGGAGACAATCTCTGCCTTGAAAATAAGACCAAGAAAGAATATTTTAGTTTGTTAAATGCAAATATTTCTGTCTCTCTCTTTTATTAAAATACTTTATTGCTGCATGGTTAACACACAAAAAGCTGCATATGTCCCATGTACACAATTTGGTGAGTCTGCAGATAAGTATACACAGGTGAAATTTTCACCACAATCAATGTCCTAAACATAGCAATCACCTATAAACGTTTCCTTCTGCCCTCTTTATTAAAAAAATGTAATAGCAACACTTAACATAGATCTACCTTCTTAGGAAATTTTTAAGCAATCGTTAACTATAGAAACTACAATGTACAGGAGATTTCTAGAACTTACTCATCTTCGGTGACTGAAAGTTTGTACCCTATGATCAATAACTCATTGTTTTCCCCTCCTCCTAGCCCCTGGCAGCCCCCATTCTAGTCCCTGCTCCAAGTACATTGTGAATAATCAAATAGAAATGTAGATAAACATGATTAAGATTTATTAATTTTAAAAATATTTAAATGCTAATATACACAAAGTGCATATGTGTTACTGTACGTGTTTTTTAAACCATTCTTTTTAGCTATAGAATAAAAGCTTTAATCTTTGCATTGATCTTAGTTATCTTCTTTCTTCATACTCCCTGTGAGGTTCCAGGTTCCATGTTGTTTGGAGTGACAATGGCATCCAAATTAGGAAATTTTTGAAAGTAATAAACTAATAAACACTAAAGCAATTAAATACAAGCCTGTAGGACAACCAGTGTAAACTGCACAAGCTGGGACAAGTAGTTACCTTATGCATTGACCATTTCCTTACTGTTTTGTGAGCCACAGGAAGTATAAAGCCTCTTAGACGCCATTGGATTTATTTATTTGCTAGTGACCCAGCGTGCGAAATTGCATGCAGTAGGCCGTCCGCCTCTTCCATAAGAGCCAGCGGGAGCCACAGTACGGCAGCGGGAGCCGGTGGAAGCCTGCCACTTCCATGGGAGGGAGGTGGGCGGGAGCTGTGCCGCTTCCACAGAAGGCAGGAGCAAGCCGCCACCTGCAGGAGTTGGGAGTGAGCCGCTGCCACCCGCGGGAGCTGGGGGGAGGGACCGAGAGGTGCTCCATTCATCTCCTGGTGACCAGTTGTGCATGCAGCCCCGCCCACCCTCATGCACCTGCTACACACGCAGCCTCCTGCTGATCGGTCGTTACGCGTGAGGGCATGACGACCATTTGTATATTAGCCTTTTATTATATAGGATTTTATATATATAAATAGGCTGTCTAAACTGATATGCAAAAAAGCCCTTATGCCTTTTAATATTTTTCTTAATTTTATCTCTCATCATTTTTGAACTTAATATCTCATAATTTCCCAAATCTAGTAATTCCACTAATAATAATTATTACACTCTGACTCCTGCAGGTTTTATGTAGTTTTTCTAGAACCTCATTTTAAAAATCACAATGGTACTAGGATAAATATCCTTCAAAATTCCCATATCCTCCTTTCTCTAGCAATCTGTAAGCCACTGTATATTCTTCTCTTCCATCGTGCTGCTTATACATCATTTAACATGCTCCATATTCTACTAATATTTATCATCTCACTTGATATCTATTTTATTTATTTATTAGATGTCTAAGAATCTATATATCTTAGGAGCCAAGCAAGATTTATATAAAAAGAGGGAAGAAAAATTTACACTGTAATAGTAGGGTTATTATGTCTAAAATGCTAATAAGTAAAACATTGAGTTTACCTATAGTTGAAAATTAGCCTGTATTATGATTTTTTTTTAAAAGCACTTATCATCACATAAAGCACTGGAAACAATTCTTCCACTTATGTTTTTATAGTTTGTAGCAGTGCAAACACTTTTAAAAACATGTCTTTATGTATCACCAGAATTGGATGTTTCTATATGATTATAAATATTATAGATTGTGTAAGCATTGAATATTCATATTTTTTCAGTTCCTTTGTAGTTTTTTATGTAAAAATTGTTCTGCTTAATTCACTGTAAATTCATACTTTTATCTGACTATTATTAATTGCCATCTATAATATGACTGTAATATGAGAAAAATATGTCCACTTTCAGTTCATACTAAGAACTAAGACATAGATTTGATAATATCTTCTTTTAACAAGGTACCTCTAATTCATACTTAATATTTCTATGATTTTTATTAATTTCAGGGGGGTGAGGGCATGAGTGGGGGAGTGTGGGGGGCAATGGAGGGATAAGGACATATATGTAATACCTTAATCAATAAAGAAAAAAAGAAATATATATATATGCAATAGCACACCAAACTAAAATAGGATGTTTTCCTACTTTTAAATTTGACTTATTTTTTTTAAAATAATCATTACTTCTTTATATTTAGATTTTCCTCAGCAATAGGTTTGTTTAGTGCTGGGAAAACAAGTTGGTGATTTAATACAAAAAGTTGAAAAGTTGTGGGGTCTTTGATCTTGATATTTAACTAAATTATTCACATTTTCCTATTGGGATTCACTTCAGCATTCCATAATGAAAGCTTAAAATTTTCAACTGGACTGTTATGTATATAGATTCTGAATATCATCTTGAGTTTATCTTTTACCTTGCGTACATAACCTTGCGATTTTTTTTAGTAAGTTAGTTTTTCAAATTGTGCTGTATTCTCTTTAAGTAGTCTCAGTGCTACTGCTTATAAATTATTCAGTTGTAATTTTAATGCTTTAAAGATGTGTAAATTTAAAGCTGAATATTCCTCCATTTTAAAAGCACAAGAATAACATAATACAGTTAATGCATCATTTATCAGTCATCATGCTACCAGCGTAGGTATAAATGTATGACTAAATAATAAGTTATTACTTTTATTTTATAGAATAGGTATATTTCTAACATTTAAAATTAAAAAATAATGTATTTGAGTTCTACTAAAATGTGTTTAAACAGTGTATAACATTAATAAAAGCTCCCTTTCAATTTTTCCAGTGTTGTCACCAATTCCCATCAATTCTAGCTTCAAATTTTTAAAAATGATTTTCTCATCACGTTTGCCAGTGTCAACATCCTTCTTCAGATATTCATCATCTTTTAACTCATCTCTTATAATAACCTCTAAGCCCTGCTGATGTATATGCCACACTGCTACTGCTTTCCTGCTTAAAAAATATGGATGTTATACTTTCCCATTTTAAAAACACCATGTTATCTAAGGCATAAGTCAAAATTTCTTAGAATGACATTTAGAGTGCTTATAATGTGGATTCAACCTTTATTTTCCAATTCCTTTAAAAAAACACATGAATTTTGCTACCCTTCCCATTTGTGTGTGTGTGCATGTGTGTTTATACAAGCATAAGCACACACTTGAATACACCTATAAAATCATATAATCGCACTGACTTGTACTACATAAACTTCTCAACTGTGTGACCAGGGAGCCCTTAGAAAATCACAGAGAAGTTAAACTTTATTCAATAAATGGCCTTGTTATAAGTGGTTACTTGTCTTGGAGTAGTCAATTTAAGTATGTTCTCTGACAGGTTGGACTCAAGAGCCACAGGTCGTTATTAATATCAATTAAGGGCTTTTGGGGCTCAACACCTGTGGATGATCTAGGACGAGCAGAACTGGGTAGAGAGAAAGAATATGGGCTCTGAAATAGTCTAAAATAATGACCTCTAAGGATACCCTTTCAAGTTATATAGGGAGATGGACAGGCATTTTTCTACATCTGCATCTACCCATCATTAGATGCAGGCTGCCATCAAGGTCAATGTTCCTTGTCAAGGCAACACTGGAATGATTCCTGAAGATGAATACCAGTTAAAGTCTGTCTGTTGAAGTGTGTTCAGCAGCTGGGGAAGTAAGTTCTTTACACTGAAATGGGGCTCAGGGAAGCACATACCAGAGCCCACTATCCTTGCAGAAGTAACCAAAAATAGTCAATATGAATTGAAAGATTAAAATATTAAGCACCAAAATGATAAAGAGAATGTACTATAAACATTGTTTTATCTTTTTTTGTAAGATTCTTTTATCCCCAGGTGTTCTTTTTTAATTGTTTAAAGTATTACATATGTCTTCTTTTTCCCCAATTGACCCCCGGCCACTCCCCCCCCCCAGGACAAGCCCCCACTGACCCAGTTTTCGTGTCCATTGGTTATGCTAATATGCATGCATACAAGTCCTTTGTTTGATCTCTAAACGCCGCCCCCCTTTTTCCCCTGCACAGGCTTGATACTTGACTCTAGGCTTATGGACTTGCAGAGGAGAGGAGAAAAGGGATTAAAGGAGGAAAACTTGGGAGTTATGTAATGGATGATATTGAAACATGGCCATCGATATATCTATGTGGCCACCACCAAATTGATATTAATAGATTACTTATGTCTGGCCAACATGGCTCAGTGTTTGAGCAGTGACCTATGAACCAGGAGGTCACTGGTCAGGACACATGCCCAGTTGGTGGGCTCAATCTCTTGTAGCGGGCATGCAGGAGGCAGCCGATCAATGATTTTCTCTCATCATTGATGTTCCTATCTCTCGTGTCCATTGGTTATGCTAATATGCATGCATACAAGTCCTTTGTTTGATCTCTAAACGCCCCCCGCCCCTGCCCTTTCCCCTGCACAGGCTTGATACTTGACTGTAGGCTTATGGACTTGCAGAGGAGAGGAGAAAAGGGATTAAAGGAGGAAAACTTGGGAGTTATGTAATGGATGATATTGAAACATGGCCATCGATATATCTATGTGGCCACCACCAAATTGATATTAATAGATTACTTATGTCTGGCCAGCATGGCTCAGTGTTTGAGCAGTGACCTATGAACCAGGAGGTCACTGGTCAGGACACATGCCCAGTTGGTGGGCTCAATCTCTTGTAGGGGGCATGCAGGAGGCAGCCGATCAATGATTTTCTCTCATCATTGATGTTCCTATCTCTGTCTCTCTCCCTTACTCTCTGAAATCAATAAAAACATATAACAAATAGGTAACTTACTAATAAATTAATATAACTCAAAAACTACACAAGCCTCCTCCCTCTTTTTAATAATGATCATACTTTGAGGATGCAAAAAATAACTTCCATCCTACCTGAGTTCCATTCTGCCTAAGGTAACAATCCAATTAACAGATACAGATGAAAATAAGAAAATAACCACCTTTAATTCATATGTCCATGCCATAGAATTTGAGACCAGAGGGCAGATTGAGCAGTTGAGGCTTCTATGTAATTCTGGAACTAAGGAGAAGGGGTATTAGTGGGGAGCTGAAGTTTGGGACATCAAAGGGAAGAAAGGCAATTTACCTGGAGATGAAAAAGCAAATGTTTGATGAATAAAGGTTTGCTGGACCATCTTTAGCAATGAGACAACAGAGAGGACTTTGAACAATGGGCCTTGCTAGGTTCCTCTTTGTCTATCACATATTAGTTATATTAAACTAGTTATCTATGATATCTCCCTTCCTGGAGCAGGACTTCTACCTAACTTCCTTTTAGGTAGTTAAGGGGAAGGTCAGAAGGTTTTTCCTCAGTCTTTCTTTTCATAAAAATAGCCATCTTAAAATTAATAATCCAAAAGACATATTTTTTGGGTGATAAACTTTGCTCCCCTTCAATACTCTTTGGCAAAAAAAAAAAAAAATGTGGATAGAAATTGTCATTACTGCAAAGGAAAGGAACTGAAAACTCTGTACAGTTGATTTTTACTACTTACATTTAAATCACTTGGTTTCCAATATACATGGTTGAGAGAGTGAGTGAATAAATTCAAATAAATTGCTTGTCATTTTACTGCATATATGTCCCAGATTCAGTGGGTCATAGAAGAAAATATGAATCTTATGTTTCGTCAATTCCTGTCAGTTTCAACTTATGTCTTTCTGGGTGTGTGTTTTGCTCAGCACTGAATGTGCTTCTAGTTTTTTTAAAAAAGTAATTATTTTAATAAAATATGGACCCTAACAAACACTACTACTTCCTCTGATACTTTACTGAAGAAGTAGTGTTATATTTCAACATTGAGAAAACAGTAGCATATATTTTGAAAGACAAAAATGTAGATCTTCAAAATGCCAATTTTTGAAGCGATTTGCAAAGGTGATTTTTTACATTAGGTTTAATTGTCATTAGATGTGCTGACACTAAACTAAACTTTGATTAACTATCATGCTGTGGTACAATCTTTTTGGAAAATAATTTGGCAATATATATTGAGTCATAAAAACACCAAATAATATTTTGAATGAATATACTATGAGAAAAAAGGGCTTGGAAGATTATATTCCCTAGAGTTATTTCAAGACTCTGATAGTTTTTCTTTACAATCTCTATTTTAAACATTGCCTCTTAAAATCCAATTAATTATATAGTGAAGTGACCTTTCTGAAATCCAATGGAATTATGGTACTCCTCTGCTTAAAATGCTTGTATGGTATCCTCTCACCTACAAATGAAGCCCTAAATTCATTATGGTGGCCTACATTATCTTTCTAATATGACTCCATTTACTTTTTGTGGTAACTCCAGCATCTCACTCCCACATAAATACTTGCTGTTTTCCCAGATAATCCATATGAAAGCCATCTGACCTTCCCCCTCCCATTCTAATTTATTGAATATCCTATCTAATAAAAGAGAAACATGGAAATTAGCCGTAACTTCACTACCCTTCCCATTGGCTAATCAGGGCGATATGCAAATTAACTGCCAGCCAAGATGGCGGCCGGCAGCCAGGCAACTGACGCAAAGAGGAGGCTTGCTTGCTCCAGTGACAGAAGCCAAGGTTCCCCGCCTGCCACTGCTGGGCTCTGAGCTGCTCTCTAAGAAACATTGTTACAAATATAGAAGCTAAACAAAACCCCAGAAACCTGCTTTCAGTCAGCCAGGATCTCAGAGCTGGAGTCGCAACAAAGTTTCAAATACAGAAGGTAAACAAAGGCCAGAAACCTGCTTTCAGCAGCTGAGGTCTCACAGCTAAAGCCGGCTCTCAGCTCCAGTGACAGCCATAGAAGGTAAATAAATCCCAGAATAAAAAAAAAAACAAGAATAGTCAGTCCATTCCCTTTCTATGTCCCTGATTCATTATAATCACCAGTTCATTCTGTACATCAGATTATTTATTCACTTGGTTCTTAGATTCACTTGTTGATAGATGCATGTTTGTTGTTCACAATTTGTATCTTTACCTTTTTCTTCTTCCTCTTCTTAAAGGATACCTTTCAGCATTTCGTATAATACTGGTTTAGTGGTGATGAACTCCTTTAGCTTTTCCTTATCTGTGAAGCTCTTTATCTGACCTTCAATTCTGAATGATAGCTTTGCTGGATAAAGTATTCTTGGTTGTAGGTTCTTGGTATTCAGCACTTTGAATATTTCTTGCCATTCCCTTCTGGCCTGCCAAGTTTCTGTTGAGAAATCAGCTGACAGTCGTATGGGTATTCCCTTGTAGGTAATTGAGTCTCTTTCTCTTGCTGCTTTTAAGATTCTCTCTTTGTCTTTTGCTCTTGGCATTTTAATTATGATGTGTCTTGGTGTGGTCCTCTTTGGATTCCTTTTGTTTGGGGTTCTCTGCGCTTCTTGGACCTGTAAGTCCATTTCTTTCACCAGGTGGGGGAAGTTTTCTGCCATTATTTCTTCAAATAGGTTTTCAATATCTTGCTGTCTCTCATCTTCTGGCACCCCTATTATTCTGATGTTGGTACGCTTGAAGCTGTCCCAGAGGCTCCTTACACTATCTTCGTATTTTCGGATTCTTTTTTCATTTTGCTTTTCCGGTTGGGTGTTTTTTGCTTCTTCGCATTTCAAATCTTTGACTTGATTCTTGCGCTCCTCTGGTCTGCTATTGGGTGTCTGTATAATATTCTTTATTTCAGTCCGTGTATGCTTAATTTCTAGTTGGTTCTTTATCATAGCATCGAGGGTCTCATTAGTTTTCGTGACTCTCTCCTCAAGTTTATTGACAGCTTCTAGCACATTTTTGCAAGCCCTCAAAATTGCGATTTTTAGCTCTATATCCTCCATTTCTGTCATGTTTTTTTGTCTCCGCATTTTTTATGCTTTCTTGGTGCACCCCCTAGTGGTCTTTGTGCGCAGTCTTGTTCTAGTTGAGCCTTGATTGTTGTAGTTAATACTAGAGGGATTTGACCACCAGGCCGACTGGCTGTGTGAATCAGCTGTGTCTGCCGCGGAAAACTTCTGTCCTCTGGGGAGGTGCTAATCTAGCCTTTGCCTGAGGCGATCTGGCAAATGGCTCTGCGCAGGGCTTGGGCGGGGCGGGCTCAACAGGGCGGGCGGGCGGAGGGAGCGGTTATGGCCCCTCTCAGTCCCGTTCCCAGAGGCTCTGCTTCTCAGAACCCCCGGAACCGCTGCAAACCTCGGAGGGAAAGCTGCCTTCCAACTGATGCCAGACACTCCCGCTTCTCCCGTTTGGGTCCGAGTCCCCAGCGATTCGCCCGTATCTGGAGCTCAGAGTCTGAGACTCCCCCCTGACCGAAAACGACAACCGCGCTCTCAGCCACCAGCCCGCTTTGCGCGCGCACCTCCGCACCTGAGTTTTTTCCACACTGCGCCTCCTCTGAGCCTCGTTGTGCTGTTGTTTTTCCTTCTAGTTGAAGAGTCTCTCCTCAGCCAGCCTTCCTGTGGTTCTGGGTGATGTCCGTTCCGTCTTTTAGTTGTATTTTTGAAGTGGTTGTTTGCGGCAGCAGTCTCCGGTGTTTACCTATGCCGCCATCTTGGTCTCTCTCCTGGGTATGATATTTTTAATACACAATTGGATGTGGTTTGTTAGTGGTTTGTTGAGGATGTTTGCATCTATATTTATGAGGAATATTGCTTATTCCTTTACTTTTGTTTTTTACTTCAATCTTTGTGAGGATTTGCTATCACGATAATGCTGAGGTCATAAAATGTGTTTGGAAGTGTTTCATCTTCTTCAATTACTTAAAAGAGATTAAGAAGGATTGCTATTAATTCTTCTTTAAATTATTGGTATAATTCTCCAGTGAAACCATTTGGTCCTGGTTTTTATTTTTATAATATATTTTTATTGATTTCAGAGAGGAAGTGAGAGGGGAGAGAGAGATAGAAACTCGATGAGATACAATCATTGATTGGCTGCCTCCTACTAGGGATGGAGCCGCAACCTGGGCATGTGCCCTTGACTGGAATCGAACCTGGGACCCTTCAGTCCGCAGGCTGACACTCTATCCACTGAGACAAATCAGATAGGGCTGGTCCTGGTTTTTATTTGTTGTTTTTAATCACCTTAGTAGTAGTCTGTTAAGATAATCTATTAATTCATGGTTTAGTCTTGGTAGGAGATATATGTTTAGAGAAATTTATCGATCTCTTCTGTGTTATCCAATTTGTTGGTACTAATATATAATTTTTATAGTAGTCTCTTATGATCCTTTTTTTATTTCTGTGACATCCTTTCAGTTCTGATTTTGAGTGTTCTCTCTTTCTCCCTTAGTCTAATTATAAGTTTGTCAATTTTGTTTATTTTTTCAAATAACTACATTTTAATTTTTAATTGTTTTCAATTGTTTTGCTAGCCTCTATTTTGTTTATTTCTGCTCTATTTTTCATTGTTTCTTTCCTTCTCCTAACTTACGACTTCATCTGTACTTTTTCTCATTCCCATGATAGTTATTTGTCTCAAGATACTTTCTCAAAACATTAGAAAAAATGATTTCTCTTTTTATTTCATCTTTGTTTGAAAATATTTTCATTTTATTTCTTCTTCATTTTCTTCTTTGTTGGTTCAGAAGTCTATTATTTAATTTCTACATATGTGTGAATTTTTCAGTTTTATTTCTGATATGTATTTCTACTTTCATCCATGTATTCAGAAAGGATACTTGACATGTTTTAAACCTTCATAATTTCTAGGGCTTGTTTTGTAACTGAATATGTCATCTATCATAGAAAATGTCCTGTGTGTACTAGAGAAGAATGTATATTCTGCTGCTGTTCAGTAGAATTGGTTTATATTGTTGTTTAAGTCTTCTGTTTTCTTATTGATGTCTGTCTGGTTGTTCTATCGTAATTGAAAGTGGTATATTGAAATCTCTGACTCTTATTTTATTGCTAATTCTCCATTTACTTATCTCGATATTTGCTTTATATAAGTGGGTGCTCTGATGTTGGTTGTATATAAATTTATAATTTTATCTTTCTTGTGAATTGACCCATCTTTAATTATATAATGTCCTGATTGTGTCTTGTGAGAGTTTTTGACTTAAATTATCTTTTGTGTGATATGAATCCTGTTCTCTTTTGGTTAACATTTGCATGAAATAATTATTTTCCATCCTTTCTCGTTCAGCCTTTGTGTTTTTAAATCTAAATTAAATCTTTTGTAGGAAAATTATAGTTGGGTATGTTCTTTTCATCTATTCAGCCATTCTTTTTTAATTGGGGAGTTTAATGCATTTATATTAAAAATAATATTGATATGAAAGGTCTTATTATTGACAACTTAATTGTTTCTGTATGTCTTGAAATTTTTTGTACCCCCTTTTCTCTCTTACTGTCTTTTATGTTTTATTGATTTTTTTGTTACAATGACATGCTTTGATAATGTTTTAAATTTTATTTTGTGCATCTTTTTTAGATATATTAATTTGTGCTTACTATGGGGCTTGCATTAAATAATATAACTATCAATTTAATATCTTATAGTTATAACAATCTAATATCTTATAGTTATAACAATCTAATATCTTATAGTTATAACAATCTAATATCTTATAGTTATAACAATCTAATATCTTATAGTTATAACAATCTAATATCTTATAGTTATAACAATCTAATATCTTATAGTTATAACAATCTAATATCTTATAGTTATAACAATCTAATATCTTATAGTTATAACAATCTACTTAATATCTTATAGTTATAACAATCTATAAATATGTAACTATAACAATATCTTATGGTTTCAAAAACTACTTTTATTTTTTCATTTCACACACTTTTTGTTATTGATGTCAAAAATTGCATGCTTTTATATTGTGTATCCATTAATATATTGTGTAGTTGAGGCTGGTTTTTTACTTTTGTCTTTGAAATTCTGTACCATTAATTAAAAGTGATTAATATACCATCAAAACAGTATTCTCTCTTCATACTTTCACCATTATCAGTAAACTTTATATTTTCATATATTTTCATTTTGCACATCAACAAACTTTAATTTCAATTTGAAGGATTCCCTTTAGGATTTCTTGTAAGGCAGGTCTCATGGTGATAAATTTCCTCAGTTTTTTTTTTTTTTTTTTTTTTTTTTTATAGCTATCAATTTAATATCTTATAGTTATAACAATCTATTTAATATCTTATAGTTATAACAATCTAAATATGTAACTATAACAATATCTTATAGTTTCAAAAACTACTTTTATTTTTTTACTTCACACAGTTTTTGTTATTGATGTCAAAAATTGCATGCTTTTATATTGTGTATCCATTAACATAGAGTGGGGCCTTGACTTATGAGTGTCCCGACTAACGAGTTTTTCGAGATACGAGCCGTCTCTCAGCCGATTTTTTGCTTTGAGTTGCGAGCTAAAATTCGGGTTACGAGCCAGCTTCAGATACCCCACTGCTAGTTGGCGCAGCGAAC
>NW_005370992.1:1339615-1343949 GCF_000412655.1 Myotis brandtii
GGAACGAATTAAACTCGTAAGTCAAGGCCCCACTGTATTGTGTAGTTGAGGCTCGTTTTTTACTTTTGTCTTTGAAATTCTGTACCAGTAATTAAAAGTGATTAATATACCATCAAAACAGTATTCTCTCTTCATACTTTTACCATTATCAGTAAACTTTATATTTTCATATTGCACATCAACAAACTTTGATTTCAATTTGAAGGATTCCCTTTAGGATTTCTTGTAAGGCAGGTCTAATGGTGATAAATTTCCTCAGGTTTTTTTTTTTTTTTTTTTTTTAAAAAGGATTTATCTCTTTATTATTCATTTTTGAATTACAGTTTTTCTAGGTTTAGTATTCTTGGTTGGTGAATTTTTTTTTTCTTTCAACACTTCAAATATATTATCTCACTCCCTTTTGGCCTGCAAGATTTCTCATAAGGGCTTTGTTAAGTTTATGGGAGCCCTTTATATGATACATTTCTTTCTCTTGATGCTTTCCAAATTGTCTCTTTATCTTTGACTTTTGACAATTTTGTTGCAATCTGTCTCAATGTGTTTGGCTTTATTTTAATTTATTTGTTTGATTTTAGTTTATCCTAATTGGGCCTATCAGGCTTCTATAATATAGATGTTCATTTCCTTCCCTAGTTTTGGAAAATTCCAGCTATTATTTCTTCAAATAAACTTTCTGCCCCATTTTCATTCTCTTCTCCTTTTGAAACTCTCATAATGCATATTTTAGTCTTTATTGTTTCATTTAGTACTTTATGCTTTCTTTACTTTTCTTTATTCCTTTTGTCTTTTTTCTCTTGTGATTGGATAATTTTAAATGACCTATCTTTGAGTTTATAGAATCATTCTTATGTTTCATCAAATCTGATATTGAATGAACTCCTTTAGTGAATTTTTCAATTTAGTTATTGTATTCTTTAGCTCAAAAATTTCTGTTCGTTGATTACTATCTCTTTGTTGTTGATATTCTCATTTTGTCTATTCATTATTTTCTTGAGGTAATTGGGCATCTTACTGATTGTTATTTTGCATTTTTTTTTTGGTCAGGTAATGTCCTGATTTTATAATTTCCTGATTGTGTCTTGTGAGAGTTTTTGACTTAAATTATCTTTTGTGTGATATGGGTATGATGAATCCATTGCCTTATGGTCAGTTTTGTCAATTATTATTTTTTTTCCTTTGGTTGGTCCACAATTCTCTGCTTTTTTTCTTGTGTTGTTATTTTGTGTCAGATTGCCTTATGGTCAGTTTTGTCAGTTTATTATTATTTTTTTCCTTTGGTTGGTCCACAGTTCTCTGCTTTTTTTCTTGTGTTGTTATTTTGTGTCAGGACCAACACACTTGAGGAAATACTTCTCTTTCCCAGTTATGGACTGACTTGAGAAAGATAGTCACCAGTTGGCCCAGCTATGAATTCTGGGGGCCTTTAAAACCTTTTCTGTGGATGAGTCTTCTCTGAACTCGTGTGTTTAAATTCCCCAAATAGAGGTTTTCCCAGTTTACTTTTTTCTACAGTTTTTATATCTTTCACTTTATGGTGTCTGTCTGTAGTAATGTTGGTTCTCTGAAGCTGACATAAACAACCCCATTCTTTTTGTTATTAGGACCCTGGGGCATCTAGAGTATGCTGAGTTCCATCAGCACTCCATGATAGGTGAGACAAAACCAGTTCCTCAGTCAGCAGGCTGAAATGCTGTACATTGGACATATACTCCACTCTTCTTTTGCACACTTACGCCCTGACCCCTCTAGGTGAAGCCACCAATGTGTGTTGGCCTCTGTTTGCTGAACCACAAGTTTTTTGAAGCTCCCTTTGATGTTCTGCTGTCTCCAGGTATCTAGAGTCTGCCAGGTCCTCTCCATGCTCTACATTAGGCAAGACTCAGCACTGAGCCGGGGGGGTGGGGCAATGGTGAGTGAGTGCCATGCTAGTTCACACTATTGCTTTTGTTCTCAGTGCTCCCCAATCTGGTGTCCTTTACTGTAACACTTAGATTCAGACAGGACAGAGATGAGTGCCTCAGATAGTCCCTTAAGAAATCTGACTGTTCTGTGTATGTTCCAGTCTTCTCTTTCCCTCCCAAAGTAGAATCTGGAGTTGGAGTTTCTTTCTGATTATATTCCACAGAACGTGGTCAAGAGGCTTTGACAAGTGAATGTCAGAAATTGTCCTACCAGTTTCAATGTATCTGGTTCTGTGCTCACTTGGGGTGCAGGAGCCTCTTAACTGAATCCTGGGTGTCTCACGATGGGAACTGGTCCGCGTATTATTGAATTGATATTGTAGTGGGGGAAGAAATGTACGGTGCTTGCTGTTCCACTCTCCTGCTGATGTCATCTTCCAATGAGGAACACTATTTTGCTGGATTTTTTTTATTCTTATTAGATTTTTGTATCGAAATAAGTGCTCTCAAAATTGTTTTACAAGGAGTTATGTGAATTACAATATTTTGTATTTTTCTGTTCAAACTGTAGGTTATTTAGACCTCTTTGGATACATGAGTCTGTAGAAGAAGAGGTTTAGCTACTCTGACTTTAGAACCTTAATTTGAGTTTGGTAGGGAGAGAAAAAAAAGTATAAGTTACAGATACACATTATTTTAAATTTCCAACTCTTTATTCTCATGTGAAAATTAATAATAACTAGGATAGAAACATTTACAAATTTTATCATTCTGTTTTATGACTTAAACAGAAATTAAATAGGTTTGAATTTAATGATTATATTGCCATCTGGCATTTGTAATTTTGTAATTTACACAGATGCCGTAGGACGTGGAAGGCAGGAAAAGAAAAAAAAATAATGCATATAATTCACATATAATATGGCATAGAATCTTAAAACTTAAGTATGCAATTACTACAAAAGGACTATCCCATAAGGTAATTATCAAACAAGTTGATTTTATACCAACATTTAAAAAGATATGTTTCCTATGGTTTTACGCTTTCTTTGTGCTTCTACAGATGAGTTGTTAAATGTGTCTTAGTGAACATATTTGTAGGCACTTCTCAAATGTACTGTGCTGTCTTTTTTTAAATATATTTTATTATTGATTTTTTAGAGAGGAAGAGAGAGGGACAGAGAGTTAGAAACATCGATGAGAGAGACACATCGATCAACTGCCTCCTGCACACCCCCTACTGGGGATGTGCCTGCAACCAAGGTACATGCCCTTGACTGTCATCGAACCTGGGACCCTTCAGTCCACAGGTCAACGCTCTATCCACAGAGCCAAACTGGTTAGGGGTAATGTGCTGTCTTTCCTGTGGAATAGCAGTAACTGTGGCCAAGGAAACACAGATAGTATTTCACTGGCTCCCTTTTGTATTTTAATGAATATTTTTGCTAAATAGATAATAATGAAGAGTAAATGTTTGAGTGTTGAGATTAAAGTAAGGATTGGAAATGGTATTTGGAAAAGAAGATAAATTACTTCCCAAGGCAAGCTTCTTTTCATGAAATAAAAGGCTGATCATACAGTTCCTTTAGTCTTCAGTCACTTTTTATGTTTGATTACTCAGATTTTTTAGTACCTTGCATGTATTACATTGCATGATTAAAGCATTTTGAAACTGTTACCCATACAAAAGGAGCCATACAATTGGATTTCTATAGTTCTGTAATTTATTTTGAATGAGAGAATATTTACTTCTTCCAGAAAATATTCAGAAAAGAGCAAGTGGTTGAACAATAAATAACATCTTATAGGAAGGTCTAGAACAGTGATGGCGAACCTATGACACGCGTGTCAGAGGTGACACGAGAACTCATTTTTTTGGTTGATTTTTCTTTGTTAAATGGCATTTAAATATATAAAATAAATATCAAAAATATAAATCTTTGTTTTACTATGGTTGCAAATATCAAAAAATTTCTATATGTGACACGGCACCAGAGTTAAGTTAGGGTTTTTCAAAATGCTGACATGCGGAGCTCAAAAGGTTCACCATCACTGGTCTAGAAGATAGAGAGAGTTGAGCCTTAGATAGGAAGAAGCTTCTATGAAATGATAAATGGAGAAACAGAATGGAAGAGGATTAATCTTGGTGAATTGGTTCTACTAACTCAAGTGAAAGAGTAGCAGATGTGTCAGATACTTGAAAATGATGATGAGGAGAAGAGAGACAGGACCATCCTGGCAACAATATGTAAATACATTTTTAACAGGGATTATTATATGCTATGCAGGTAATGTTGGGAGCCATTGGAAATTACATATACATCTCCAGCTTACAACACAATAGGTTTCTGGTCCCCCCAAGCCTACTCCAGGGAACCACTTAAGCCTTGTGGTTTAGCCTGGAGTTAAAAGATAACCTACCCTCACCCTAAG
>NW_005370992.1:1343970-1364010 GCF_000412655.1 Myotis brandtii
CTGATAAGCACACAGCCATCCGGAGCCTGCTAAATCTCTAGTGATAGGCTACTGCCCATGGACCCCTTTACCCACCCCCTTCCTCTAGGACAATATAAATTCTACACGCTGTAAAAATAAAGTTGAGGCTTGATCAGAAATTTGTCTTGCCTCCATTTCTTCGCATCTCCTATCCTCTCATTCCTTTGCAGGATCTGGTGCGGTGTACCCACGATGCAAGCCCTGTGGGTTGGGGCAAGGTACCATTAATTCTATCATAAGTTTATAGTATAGGTTTTATTATCATCATTTCAGTTTTATCTCAAAAACTTTATTGATTTTTAGAAAGAGGAAAGGAGAGAGAGAGAGAGAGAGAGAGAGAGAGAGAAATGGACGAAGACACAGAGAGAGAGGTGAGAGAGAAAGAGAGAGAAATCTCTATTGGTTTCTCTCAGGAGCCCTGCCTGACTGGGGATCAAGCCAGCAACCTGGGTAAGTGCCCTCGTGCCCTCACTGGGAATGGAAACCGCCACCTTTGGTATATCCAGCCAACTGAGCCACACCAGCCGGTACTATTAATATCTTTATTTTACAAAAGAAAACTGACTAGGGTGAAGCAAGTGTGGTGCCCAGGGTGATGAAGCTAAGGAAAAACTACAATGATGTACCACTTTGCACCCATTGGATGACTGTAATAAAAAAAGATGGACAATAAAAAAAAAAGAAAACTGAGAAGTGGAGAGATTCAGTTTCCCCTAGAGAGTGTGGTGCCCAGGGTGATGAAGCTAAAGAAAAACTAAAATGATGTACCAATTTGCACCCATTGGATGACTGTAATAAAAAAAAGATGGACAATTAAAAAAATAGAAAACTGAGAAGTGGAGAGATTCAGTTTCCCCTAGAAAAATGTGGCAAAAGTATAGTTGACTCACGTGTTCAGCAGGGTAGGTTGTTAACAATTCTAATTTGCTGCATAGTTTTAAAATAATTATATCACTGAGGGAAAGAAAAATTTGACTGGGAAGTGAAGCAAAGTTGTCTTGCCATATTAAGGATTCACTTGATGGTGATGACCATGAATATAATGTGGTACCGATATGACCAGCTCTGAAATGTGTGTCCTACAAATCATAGCTGCCCATGTGTAGGCAAAGAGAAGCCAGGAAGTTTCAGGAAGAATTCAGGCTCACCAGTGAAGGATGGCTATTGACATCATAAAGGACAAAGCAATCATTGGCAATTTGTATTTTTCTCTTATCCTAAGCCATAGCTAATATTTTTTAAGGGACAGGGGGGCCAGAAAACTTATTAGAGAAGGGAAAATGTCTTTTATAATCCCTACTATAAAGAGAATGTGAAGCCTTAAAAAACAAACAAACAAACCAAAACCACAAAGTATTTTTATATGGACAAGTACTAGGCTTCTGGAAAAGGGCCTTAGTTTAAAATTGAAATAATTTTGGCTAGTAAATCAGTCACTTCATTTATGCAGGGTGTCCTCAAAAAAAAAAAATGCCTACACACTTTAAAAGCTGAAAGTTCAATTTTGAAAATGAAATGTATTTTAATAAACACTACCTTTATAATTATGCAAAGTGTGTGTACACATTTTTTGGGACACCCTATATATGGAGATTTGCTAATGAATACCAGTACACACATTCATCATCTACAGATACAGTTTGAGAACAGGGACCTCAAGAGAATCTCTTTACCAAGTGTGGGCAAAAAATTAAAACTTTCTCTGATAAGTGACAGCTCTCTCTCTCTCACCATAAGTGACGATATGCCAAAACATTAATAGTGGAACTATTTTAGATAGACATCAAAGCCTTGTATTTTTACATAAATATCATAAACTTAATCTTTCTTATGTTTTTAACAGTGTATATACCACGCCAAAAGACTGTGTACTGCAGCTGTATGAAACACATTCAGAATCTTTGTTTCTGGGCACAATGTTATTTAGCAATGGCAGTAATCTCCCACCCCTTTAGAGAAACTAATTATTTCTTTGAAAGCTTGAAATAGTGTAATCTACTGACCTGCACTGTGGTTTATTGGCTTTCTGCTAAACAAGGTAACTTGTCAATAAACAGTTTTATTAAGAAGCTAGTCAAAATGAAGTAATGTCTGTTTGCCAATGTTTAAAGGCTAATAAGAGATCTTGAGAGGTAATCTTTATATTGCATGGGAAAAGAAAGAGGCAGGTATGTCTTTGTAAAACTGCAGCAGGAGAATGATTTGCAGTGTATATAGCTTCTAATTTCTACAAAGTGACAATATAAAAGCAGGAACAAGGAAACCTTTTCTGAGAAGGGGCACATAATGCATATTTTTGGCTTTCTAGGACACAGAGTCAGTTTCAACTATTCTGGCATTATAGCACTAAAGGAACATAGATGGTACATAAACAAGTGGGTGTGGCTGTGATCGATGAAATTTTATTTACAAAAACTGTTGGCCAGCTGGATTTGGTCCAGGAGCCTTAGTTTGCTAAGCCCTGGTGTTAAATAATAAAATATTAAGTTATTACCTATTTAATGTGATTATGCAATACATATGAAAGACATTTTTTAAAAAGAAAAGTTAGAGTTTAACTTTAAAGAAATTGATTTTAGGAAACTATCTGATACATATATGTGAGTAAGCATGTTGATTACAACAGTGATTTCCACTGATCCTTGATTCAAACAAGAATAAAATTCAAATTTTAAAAATATTCCAGAATTAGAAGACAGAGAGGGATGACAAGAGCTTAAGATAAACAGCATGTCAAAGGGGATCCCGAGAAAGGGCCGGAGGTGAAACCTATGGAAGCATCAAACTGTATACAATTTAATGATACATTGGTTGTGTGTACTATTTACACGGCATCAGTGGTTTATGGTTGATACTTCTCTGATCACTTTAATTAGCTATTTATTAATACTAATAATAGGAAGAGAGCAAAGGGGAGGCCAGACATTATAAGCATGGTCATCTGGGAAGCTTCACCAGGAAGCTACAACTTTATGCTCCCCATGAACCACTGGTCTGTTCCTTGCAGATCACTGGGGAGCGGGGTCGAATAAATGGGGAGATGGGGCATGCGCATTGAAGTTGTGGTGATGTAGGGAAGGTGCTTGCCTGTCAGCCTAACCTGAGGAAAAGATAATTGGTTGGGGGAGGGGGGGTTGGCACGGGTAAAACCACTGCAAGTTAGAAAAATCTTGAAGGGTTAATTGGTTAAATTCCTGATTATAATACCCAAAGAGTTCTCTTGCTCTGCTCTTGCCCTCTTGCTCCTCTCCTGCTCCATGATCGACACTCACCCGAGCTCTCATCATAGCCACATGGCCATAAGCAGCCACATGGCCGAGGACCATGCATATTCCACGCACAGGATGCTGGATTGAACCAGACTTTAATATGGAGTCTGACTCTGGGCAGTGGCCTTAATTCTTGGCCCTTTGACGATAAGATTGGATTTTCTGCATGGCAGGACATAGAGAAATGCGTCATTGGAAACCCAAGGGCTTAATTCCACAGAAATAAAGATCACTCATCTTCCTGTGTGAGCCTCAGGATATTACTTTCCTTGCAACACTGAAAGAACTCCACTTCCACTGGTAACAGATGGGGACACAGTGGGCACCCCACCAATAACACTTCTGTCCACACTCTTTTTAATTTTTTGTTGCACAATATATTTCAACTTGTGAAAGTGACACATCCTCCCCCTGCTTATTGCCACTGAATACATTTTTCCAACATATATATGTTTTTTTCAAATTTACTTATGAGATCCTATAAACAAGCTTCTCCTTTAATTTATATATTTTTACTCAGTCACTAAACTAATATTAATTGTGTTACTATCATTTAGGAAATAACATTCTGGGTGCTAGAAATGCAAACAATGGAAAAGCTCAACAAATACCTGGGCTCAAGGAGTTTGTAATCAACAGGTAAAAAAATGAATGAATGAGAATTTCAGAGAGCAATCTATATAAATAAAAGCCAAGTGACCAGAATGGTGGGACAACCGGAATGACCGGTTGTTATGACTCGCAGTGTGGTAGCCAACCGGCCCAGTGGGGGCTCCAATCGCTCCCCCCAAAACCTCCCATGGCCCCTCCCACTGGCCAGCCCCACCCCTAATCGCCCCCCCCCACCCGATCAGGGGCAGAGCCAGCTGGCCAATGACCCACGTCCCCTCCCTCCCACCTCAACGGCCCAGCCCCAATTGGCTCCCATCCGGGCAAGGCAGCCAGACCCGATCCATGCACAAATTCGTGCACCAGGCCTCTAATAAGTGATAAGACAATACAAGTGTGATATTATGGACAGTGGTTGAAGTAAGGGGTGATGTAAGGGGTTTAAAATATATTTGATTAGGCCTCTGAAAGGAGATATTATGGAGTTAATATCTGAACAAGAATAGCCTAACTGCTAAAATCCAAGTTTAGGGCTTCTTATTGTTATATGGGTAGTTAGTTATTAACAAAAGAAGGGAACAAATGGAATCAGACATTAAGCCTGATTAACTAGGAAGGGGCAGCTTCATAGACACCCAGGGGACAACCAATCCTCTGTCAAAGAGACTTAATCCCAGAGCCAACAGGAAAGACAAGATTTCCAGTCTCCCAGTGGCACAACTGGTTTACAGACTTATGGGAGGGAAGGACAAGAAGTAAGGGGGAAATCCCTTTGCTGGACAAATGCACAGTTTAAACCAGATGACAAAGCAGAACTTTGAGGCACAGGCAATAGGAGCAAAAATGGTGACCATAAAGAGGAGTAGTCTGGTCTGGGAAAATCTGGGAAAAGTATTTGATAGGATAAAGGCACAAAACCCCAGAAAATCCAGGAAAAGGATTGGACAGTTTGAAACGCAGCCTGCTAGTTTCTGAAACCAAGAAAATACATGGAGTATTAGCAAAGGCCTCAGGGCAGCTGCTGCCAGAGCTTCCCACCCTCTACATCACTCTGGGTGTATTTCTTTTTTTCACCCCAGTAAATATTGCCACTATGTTTAAACGTCTCCCAAGTGTGTGTCCCTTGGAATTCTTTTCTTTGGACACTACAAGGGCCCGTTTTCTCTGGCTACACTAGTAAGAGGAAGTAGCAAATAAAAAGTGTCTTTTCTGGGAGTTAATGTAAATATGTTCCAAGAATAGAAAGATATTGCTATCTACTGCTCCTATCTCTTTCATCTTTTGCTACTACCCCTTGACTATAGTTTTGTTAATTACCCTTTCTGTTTACTAAATAGAGGTAAAACCTGATGAAAATCTACACTTACATAGTGTCTCTTGAGAGACTGTGTGCATTATTGGCTTTAGCAATCCCTTCTAAGAAGATGTCTCCTGTATCTTATAAATTTAGAATTGGTTTCTTTCCTGAGCACTATATCCAAATTTTTAGCTGTTTTTTTAGATACCTGAACATAGGCATACTCTTTAGACCAGATTGAATCTTTTAGAGGCTCTAAGCACTGGAAATAATATGTCATCCCAATATGTAATTTATAAACAATAGTAAACTATACATTTTTATCAAGAAAAAAATTTAAATATAATAATGTTACAGGCAGTAAACACCAATTATTCAAGAAAAACGATCTTAAATATATTACATGCAATAAACAATATTTGAAGAAAAAAAGGGTTTTAAGTATAATAATATTACCAAAACTGTTCTAACATAGTATGATATCACAAAAGTTGTAGGAAATATAAAAAATCTGCAAATAACAGGATTGCTTCTATTATATTCTAAAATATTATTTTTTTCCCTCTGGCTCTATTTTTGTTCATCAGTTTATGTTGCTCATTACATTCCACAAACAAGTGAGATCATGTGATATTTATCTTTCTCTGACTGGCTTATTTCACTTAGCATGATGCTCTCCAGGTCCATCCATGCTGTTGCAAATGGTGAGTTCCTTCTTTTTTACAGCAGCGTAGTATTCCATTGTGTAGATGTACCACAGTTTTCTAATACACTCATCTGCTGATGGGCACTTAGGCTGTTTCCAAATCTTAGCTATTGTAAATTGTGCTGCTATGAACATAGGGGTGCATATATCCTTTCTGATTGGTGTTTCTAGTTTCTTGGGATATATTCCTAGAAGTGGGATCACTGGGTCAAATGGGAATTCCATTTTTAATTTTTTGAGGAAACTCCGTACTGTTCTCCACAGTGGCTGCACCAGTCTGCATTCCCAGCAGCAGTGCAAGGGGGTTCCTTATTCTCCACATCCTCGCCAGCACTTGTGGTTTGTTAATTTGTTGATGATAGCCATTCCGACAGGTGAGAGATGGTACCGCATTGTCATTTTGATTTGCATCTCTCTGATGATTAGTGACTTTGAACATGTTTTCATATGTCTCTTGGCTTTCTGAATGTCCTCTTTTGAAAGGTGTCTATTTAGATCCTTTGCCCATTTTTTGATTGGATTGTTTATCTTCCTTTTGTTAGGTTGTATGAGTTTCTTGTAAATTTTGAAGATTAAACTCTTATCGGGAAAGAAAAATTAAGCATGTTTCTCAAAACTTTGAAAAAATAAAAAATAAACAATATTAAACTATACAGTACATATAATGAATAAGAGAAATTGTGATTATCCTTATATTGTGACTACTTTGCTGCTTCAACAAACTATCAAAAATACTTTCAACATATTATTTTAAAATAGTTTTATTATATTTTGGAGGATCTCTCCCACTAAGCCATAATAATACATTTAGACTACCTATTATCATATTCCAGAATAAATTCATATTCATTCTTGTTTACCCCATATTTGATATTGTAACCCCATTATTATAGTCATCTAGAAGCAAAATCTTGGTTATGTTTATCTTTATCTTCTCACATTTTATAAAACCATCTTGACTTTCTATTTCTCTCATCTTCTCTTTTCTTTCCTTTCTTTAATACTTTTGAATATTCAAGATACTAGTAGATATTAAACATAAACTACAAAATCTTTGTGCTTAAAATGATATTTACTAATCACTAACTGAAATTCCAAAGTAGGTTCTGCTAATTAGTGACAGAAAACAGAACAAGTAGTAATTAAGTTACTCAGATTTTCAGCTATGCTGCCATTTAAAAATATATATATTTTTATTGATAAGGAAGAGGGTGAGAAAGATAAAAACAATAATGATGAGAGAGAATCATTGATTGGCTGCCTCCTTCATGCCCCACTCTGGGGATCGAGCCTACAACCTGGGCATGTGCCCTGACTGGGAATTGAACCCTGACCTCATGGATCATATGTTGATGCTCAACCACTGAGCCACACCAGCTGGGCCATGCTGCCATTTTTTATATAAAGTTTCCAAGGTCACCATGATGTGAATATAGAGCTGAAAGATGGGGCAAAAGTCAGATGTAGATCTATTTTTAAGAAGATATTTCATTTACAAGCCCTTTTACAGAAAATTTTTTAAAAAATAAGTATTTAAATTAAATTTTATAATATCTAACAATGAAAAATAAATTTCCTGTACTATTATTTTTAATTCAACAATTGTGATTCCCTTGTTTTGGAGAAAATATTTCATTGCAATGTGATGTGTTTTTGAGTGAGAAAAAGTATTAAAGTCATCCTAATGTAACCTAGGAACCATATTTTGTCTGATGAATGAAAAAACATTTCCTTGGAGATAAGCTATTTCACTGTCACAGTGGACTTCTTTCTTTACCAAATCTGAGTAGAAGGTAAACCTTTTCCAAAAATTCATTGGTGATTTTGGTGGTGGGATGTTCAGAATTTGTAATATATATAGAAATTTCCTGTTGATATATCTGCATAATTAATTTTACACATGGGCTAATATGTCCCAACAATTTCCTTGTCTCTTCTTTTTCTTATCTTAAAGAAAGCTTCATAAAATGTTCCAACTTTGTAACCAGAAGAAAAGTGAAATGAGTTTGGTGAATTGCAGCAAAGTTTCTACACTACTTCCTTATTTCTGGTCCTTATTAACTTTTGCATTAACTATAGCCTTTTAAGTAATCTCCTTCTTGTCTATCCTAACTTTCATGATGTCTCCATTCACTGCTACTACAGAGAGATCCCAATACATAGCTAAAAATTAAAGTTTTTTTTATAAATTAGTCTAATACACAATTTCCAGGTTTAGCTCCCACTTTTATTAGCTTTGTATTGTATTCTTTAACCAAACTAGACTAAGTATTATTTCTTGTGCATGCACAAACGTTACCATCTTCATACCTTTGCTTACATAATGCTAATATTGCCTAGAAGAAGTGGAACAAATGGCATTTTTCTTATGAAACAATCCCAATATAATTTGCCTTCCCCTCCTCTGTTTTCCAATAGCAATTTATTTGTACTTCAGTTATAAAAGTAGTACATACTAGTGCATATATTTTTTTGAATTAGTGTTTCGGGTTTTTTTGGATATATTCCCAGAAGTGGAATTGCTGGGTCATAAGGCAGTTCCATTTTCAATTTTTTGAGGTAACTCCATACTACTTTCACAGTGGCTGCACCAATCTTCATTTCCACATACAGTGAACAAGGTTACCCTTTTCTCCATGTCCTTGCTAACACTTGTTTGTGGATTTACTGAAGACAGGTGTGAGGTGGTATCTCTTGGTGATTTTAATTTGCCTTTCTTGATGATTAGTGACATTAAGCATATTCATATGCCCTGTTTGGAGAAGTGTCTATTCAGGTCCTTTGCTCATTTTTAAATTGGATTCTTTCTTATTTTTGTTTTCAGTTTTGCTTTTGTTTTTTTTTTGGTGCTGAGTTTTATATATTCTTTATAAATACTGGATATTAACCCCTTATCAGATGTATCATTAGCGATTAACTTCCTCCATTCAGTGGATTGTCTTTTCAAAGAACCAGCTCTTTGTTTTTTGTTTGTTTGTTTTTTGTTTTGTATAGTCTTTTTGTTCTCTATTTCATTCAGTTCTGCTTTAATTTTTATTACTTCCTTTCTTCTGCTGCTTTTGGGGCTGCGTGTGTTCTTCTCTTTCAGGTTATTTAATATGTAATATCTCAGGTAAACAGGTTAGGTTGTTTACTCGAGATTTTTCTTATTTCTTGAGATAGGCCTGTAATTATATAAACTTCCCTCTTATTACTGCTTTCACTGCATCCTGGAAGTTTTGCTATGTCATCTTGTCATTGTCATTTGTCTCTACATATTTTTTTATCTCCCCTATATTTCTTCTTTGACCCAGTCATTTTTAGCAGTATATTGTTTAACTTCCACATATTTGTGGGATTTTTTACTTCATTTTTTCAGTTGCAAGCACTTTTTGAATACATTTTCTGAGTTATTTAGGAGCTTAGATTAAATAAAGTAAAAGACTAGCCAATTACAGAATATAAGTATTTAGAATGAGTATTTAACATTTATGCTCTATAGAGTGTACTTACTGTCAGATTTTTCAAGGTGCAATTCATGTTATTCAATATATCTTCCACCCTCATCATTGTCATAATTATCATCACACTAGTGCTTAGTAGTAGAGTATTAAAGCAATTAGACCTGAGCAGTATGTTACAAAGCAATAAAGAGGGACAGTGTGTGTCCTGATGTTCTTCCTAGTTGACACTTTGAATTCTGAAACACAAATGTTTACAAAAGTTTCACATGCAAATAGAATTATCAATGAGTATTTAACATTTATGCTCTGTAAAGTGTACTTACTGTCATATTTTTCTTTTTTTTTATTGCTTAAAGTATTACAGAGAGTATTACATATGTTATCAGAAAATCAATCCAATTTTTCATAAACATAGTTTATTTTTCTATTTCATATTATATTCAACCATAAATTGTGTGTGTGTTTGAGTATGTACACCCTCATTATTAAAGAGTACCTTTTATTTTTTTAACTTTGGAATTCAAGACATTGATAAATATATTTGTACTAGTCCCTGCTGATGATGTAGCCAATCCTGTTCCAAACTATAGAAGACACCTGTTTGTGGCTGGCTAACATTTTTTAAAATTCAAGAACAGCTCCATACTCGGATTGGACTCACTAAAGCCCTTATATATTATGTAATTCAAACATGTAATTAACCAAATAATAATTTGATTAATCATAGCCTAGCACATATTGTTTAATCAATTAGACATATAAAAACCACACAGAAAATATACCATTTGCTGATAGTAATAAAACAGGGCATATATAATAATATACCAGTAAAATTGTTTGTAAGACAAATCCTTGTGAATACTCATTAGAAATAGAAAGTATAATAGCTGAGAAGACAGGGACATATTTTTCATAGTACAAGAATTCAAGGAAGTTCTCATCATGATTTTTTTATCTGTAGCATCTCAGATGTTTCTAAAATTTTCAGGAACAGCATGCATACACCTGTAGTCAATTCTTCAACAACCTAGTGATAGTCTTTTGAATTTTAATGGAAATCCAAGTTTACAGCCTCGATCATTGAGATCACCACAAGCTGAGACTTAAAGTGGAATACATGGTCTTAAATTTCAACACTTCACTTCGTGGTATTTTACTATATTTTTTCTCAAACAGTGCTGAATATCTGAATGCTATGCAATTTGATTTAAGAAAACTTTTATATACCAAATAGCACTTCTTCACAATAAAAGCAATGTTTGCTTTATATCTTAATCCTAACAAAACATACAAAAGGAAATTTACTGAATGTAGCATATGTTGTGTAACAGAGAAAACAAGGTAAGATATCTACATGACTTTCTTTTTCTATAAAAGACAAATCTAGAGGAATAGTTTTAAGTTGTTTGAGTGATTGATGACTGAGTAGCTAGAAATGAGAGAAGTTGACATTTAAATTAGCTACAAAAGCAATAAGATCTAAATGGACCAAGAATGAAAAGAAGCTACAGCCAGATGGGCTGGAAAAGAAGGAAGGAAGCATCTCTGGGAAGTGGGAATATTTTGTCTATCAATCTCTGACAAATATATTTTAATCTGAACATATTTATATGTGTGTAAGTTTCCTCAATTTAGGCTTTTTATAATTTATCTTTAAAATAAATAACCAAACTGTAGAGTTAGCGAATTGGTCTCTGGCACAGCTCTATGTGTCTCATTGATGAGGTCCTAAATCGTTTCTTTTGGTGATCTATTTTTGTTAGGAACAGCTTTAATTTCTTTTTTTTTTCCTCTCTTTCTCTCTATTGAGTATTTCTTGACTCAATTCAGTGAACAACAGTTGTGAAAAAGAACTGGGTGGCCTTTCTAATGGACTCTCACCTTGTATAGAGATGTCACTATAATCTTTTGACTCCCAGTACTATGTAGCTCAGAATTTTTAACACTGTTGATAGAATTTCTGATATCTATCAGTTGTGAGGGAAAATGAATTCATGTGAACAGCAGCAGGTCAAGAACTCAGAAGTCATGCCCTCAAAGGCTAGAAAAGAAGTTTTTCAGAAGAGTAAATAAGATAGTATTTTCGTCATCATTAGGAAAAACTTAACTTTTTTAAAAGCACTAGCCAAGCCCAGGGGCTGTGTTGTCCTCTCATAAAGGATGTCACATAATATCTTAATCATTCTACGTTTTAAAACGGGCCAATCATTGAAGCTCAGGTCTATGTATACCTATTACAGCAAGCAAAGGAAATCAGCATGTGTTCACACACATACCATCCATTTTTCTAGCTGAAAAAGTTTTCATGCTGCCTTTCTTACAACCCTTTACATTTTATGAAAATTGTTTGGAGAACTAATAATTATGAAGAGGATCAAATCAAATGATGGTCCTGTTCATTTATGGCTGACTAATTTCTAATTTCTAACTATTTTAGTGAAATGCTAAAAGCAAAAATAAATAAAACTATTTCTAGTCCTCCTATGTCTTTTAATACCCGTGAGACTTGTTTTTCTTGAGTGTGAGGCATAGTGAGATGCCCATGGCAGAAAATGTAGATGAGCGCTCTTGGATTATAAGTGATTGTATTGAACACAGAGGTGAGGGAGGAAGATACAGACATAAGATACAGATATGTTTTTGCTGCTGGAGGTTTCCTTTCTACTTTTTATTGATGCCAAGAAGGCATGTCTGACTGTACCAAAGCATTAAAAACACTAGAGGGATGGGACAACTATCTCTGACTCTGCCTTTCTCAGATATACAGTGCTGAGTATATACAGTTTGGCACTGGGTTGCTTTACATACAGAAGACTCTCATACAATTAAGTCAGACTTAAAATCAGACTTCCCCAGACTCAGTTTTAAACAGATCCTGGAATAAGAAACACTATTCACAAATGCAGTTTGGCACTGGATTGCTTTACATATAGAGGACTCTCATACAATTGTCAGACTTAAAATCAGACTTCCCCAGACTCAGTTTTAAGATGAGGGATGTAGCAATGCTATTAGATCTGAGCCAAAGTGGGTACGTACATACTAGTAGATTTAATTGGGTCCCCAAATTTAATTTTCTTAATAGCAGTTAGGGAACTCTGAAATAAGAGTGTGTATCAAAACTAGTTCTCAGAAAAAAATTTTTTGGTGGCAAGTTTATCTTCACTGTTATTTCATACTTCTACATTCACTCTTTTTATGAATTTGTTTAATGACATTGCCCTTCTTACATATAAGTTGTGCCCAACCTGGATGTGCTTGATCTATTCTTTGTCCTTCCCCTGCTCTGCTCTGTATCACAGGAAGGCTAACCCTGTGCTTCCCAGGCTGTGGGTGGTTTTGGACAGTGGAAGCATACATAGGAAAGAGTGAAAAAAAAATATACAGAATATGGGATAGCTCTCCCTACCTCCCATACTTTCTTCTTAGCATTCAGCAGTGTCTAGCATCTGTGTATCTTTTGTAGTTTCCACTCTTTAATTATATGGTCACATGATTGTAGATTTCTGTCCGTGATCACTGGTCCCTGGATTGGATTAAACTTCCTCTTCATTTTATTTCTCCTAATTGGTATTGGTAGTGACTGCCTGTTGTTTCATTTTCAGCTTTTCTATTATCTATGTAGCCAGATTAAAAGCCATCTTATTGAAAATACTTGAAGTGGTTTCTACTTTTCTGGTAGTCCTGAATGACTCAAAATGTAATGAGTTATCATAAGACATTCTCATGATACATTTAATTAGGCTCATGTCAATATATATTACTGATATCCAGCTCCTTCCTGCCTTAAAGATCTAGATGACTTTGAGGCAAAGTTCTACTGCCTTGTTAGGTAGGGAGGGAGTCCAACATTCTCCCTAGGAAGTCTTTCAATTTCTGAGGTTCTTTTTGCGCAGGGCCCTCTAGCTCAGCGCTTCGTCTCCTACTGAATTATTTAAGCTTATTAGTTTTGTTTTCTTTTCTATTGAACAGGTGCTGTCTGTATTTGTACTAACTTAATTACTTAGAAGTAGAATCAGCCCTTTCTGTGAATTGCACACACCTTAAGATAAAGCCCAAATATTCAAAAAAATGATACAAACAAATCATCCAATCATACTCCTATTATGCTTCTTCAGGAAATTTTTTCTCTCCTTCCATGTCTCATTCTTTATCCACTCTAGATTCATCACATTTTCCCTCCAAATGTCTAATTCTTTCCCTCTATTTTTCCAGCAGTGAAATTTCCAAAGTCAACTATGAAACTACCTTTGCATCCTTTACAACTCAATCTTGGTGTTCAGTGAGAAAAAGGAAAATTCATTTTGTAAGATCTACACACTTTAGTAAGCAGGTTTGTTTGCAAAAACCATCTTTTCTACTATTTCACATGAATTAAAGTTTACAATTATTTCTCATTCACTTTCTCAAAGCATTTCCATTTCTTCCTGTTCAAGTCACAAAAATTTAATAGTTGTTTTAATTATTTATATATTTTGCTTTTGATTTTTTGAATTCTATATACACCAAGAGAATGAGTTTTCTATTTTGCCTAATTCCGTCTGAGACAGGTGCTAGGTATTTAGTGTAAAGCATATCTTTTTTCTAACTGGGAGTTTGCAATCTAATATATTAGCTATTTATTGCTGCATAACTACTAGTAATTATCCAAAACCACAATGGCTTAAACAATATTTACTATTTTATACTAGCTTCTGTAGGTCAGCATCTAATTCCAGATGAGTGGGTATCCTATGTAAGGGTCTTTTATAAGATTGCAGTCATCTGAGGCTCACTTAGATAAGAATCTTTTTCTTCAAGTTTATTAATGTTGTGATTGGAAGGATTTGGTTCCTCATGAGTTTTGGATTGAGGTCTCAATTTGAATTGAATGGTTGTCTTCATTCAATTCCTTGACATATGAGTTTATACAGAGGGTAGTTCACAAACTGGGAGCTACCTTGAGCAAGTGGGAAATATATTTTATATAAATATATTTTAAAAAAATTGATTTTAAAGAGAGAGGAAGGGAGAGAAAGAGAGAGAGAGAGAGAGAGAAACATCAATGAGAAACATCGGTTGGCTGTCTCCTGCATGCCCCCACTGGGGTTTGAACCCATAACCTGGGCATGTGCCCTGAGTAGGAATTGACCTGAAACCTATTGGTACATGGGACGATGCTCAACCAACTGAGCCACACTGGCCAGGTCAGGTCCTTTATATCTTCATTCTGCAGTGATGATGCCACTATTTTTACTGTACTCTGGCCTTAGAAACAAGTAATAAGGTCCAGCCAAAGGGGAGAGTAAAGAGTGAATATTTAGGAAGTTGGGATCATCATGAACCACTTAAGAAGCTGCCTACCACAGGGCAATTAGAAATAAACAGAAAATTATAAAATACTATGATATTAATATGTCAGAATTCAATTCAGGAAGCTCAGATTTCACAGAAGCCCAGATATCCATTTTTTTATGGAGAAAAACTATGAGAAGAGTAGCTCAAGGGAGGCTTTCTGTTCATATTTGATGTTTTGCATTATCTCACATGTCAACTTTTTTGTTAATTAATATTTTGGGGGAGCAAGGAATGTCAAAATGATGATATCATGAACCATTTTTGTTTTTAAAATAAGAGATATATAATTTTATTTTCTCAAAGTTACTTTTTATTTAACATGGACAATAGACCTTGGAAAAGTAGGAATGTGATTAGAGAGGTTGGTTACATGGCTGAGGCTGAATTTCCAAGTGGATATTCATCGAGCTTAAACTTTGGTAATTTTTACAGGAAAGGAGAAAGGTGAGTAGATTTAAGAACAAATTAGAAAGCAAAGATTTGAGAAACAAGAAATAAAGGAAGAATTCCAAGTTTCTGGCTTATATTCTGTAGTGGTTACACTAATCATTTACATCTGAAACAAAGAAGGAGTAGGTTTGGGATTTAAGAGGGGAAATGATGAATTATATTTTTGAAAGTTTAAAATATCTGTAGGACATACACGTGGAGACAGAATATGATTGAAGATAGATCTGGGTCTCAGAGGATGTGATATGGAAAGTTAATGGAAGTTAGTATCATATAATATATACAGAACCACTATTTTATAAACCCTGTCTCCAAAGAGAATTATGTTTCTTTATTCCATACAAATAATCCTATCTTTCTTGCAAGCCTGCATTTTCTGGCAGTAGCATTAAAACAGCAAACATACTTTAGTCTGTTCTGACTTTTTTTTTGTCTGATGTCATAATTTAGACAGTTCCTTTAGGTAAAAGCATGCAGGACCTTTCCCAGGAAAATGATCAGCTTCTCTATTTTCCATCCTGTCAGGAGTGGCTCTCACCAGTACAATTTGTATTTGCTAGTTTTAAAATATTGCTGAATTCTAAATAGATTTTTGCTAGTATATATTTTAATAGTCATGCAGATATCCTATATAATAAAAGCCTAATATACTAAGTGTCCGACCATCTATTTGACCGTTTGACCAGTCTCTAAGACATGCACTGACCACCAGGGGGCAGACTCTCTGACTGGTAGGTTAGGTTGCTGCTGGGGTCCGGCCAATCAGGACTGGGCGAGACTGGCCAGACACGCCCTGGATCCCTCCCATGGTCCCTCCCTGGCTCCAATTGTGCACCAGTGGGGTCCCTTGTCCTGGCCTTGTGCCCTTTTGCAATCCGGGACACCTCGGGGGATGTTGGAAAGCTGGTTTTGGCTGATCCCCACAGGCCAGGCTGGGGAACCCTACCAGTACACAAATCAGTGCACCGGGCCTCTAGTATTACATAAAAAGGATTGAAATAAGCCAGTAAGAGAAAGACAAGTATCACATGATCTCACTCATATGTGGAATCTAATGAACAAAATAAACTGACAAAAAAAATAGATCTAGAGTCATAGAAGCATGGAATAGACTGTTGAATCACAGAGGGGATGGGTGGGAAGAGATCAACCAATGAACTTGTATGCATATATGCATAACCCATGGACACAGACAGTAGGGTGGTGGGATGCTGGCTAGAAGGGGTCAATGGGGGAAAAAAGGAGGACATATGTAATACTTTCAACAATAAAGATTTTTTTTAAAGAAGTATATGTTGAAGTTTGTTGAGAACATTTTATGGTGCTGTCCTACATTCTCAATTTCAAAACATATCTGAACTGAACCCATTCCTTGAGGCTGAACTCTTTGAAGCAAACTAATGCGATAAAATGATCCTAAGATGTTAATGAATGATAATGAAGTCAGTTACATTCCCATTTAAGTATTATATTTTCATTTTAAAATGACCATTCTAGAGACATAAGATCTTAAAAAATAATGAAACAGTAACTAAGAATGACAGACAATGTGAGAGGACATGTAGAACTCTCAGTTTGTGGCACTGTCTTTGCTCTCTACCTGCCTCAGCCCAGACTGTATGAACTTTGTCACTTCGGAAGAAAACATTTTCCCCAAACTCCTGTAGATTTTAACTTTAACAAAAATTATCTCAAATGCAAGAACAGAGGAACAAGAATGTTTTATTCAGCTTAACCTGTCAATAATGTCTGTGGTTAAATGGAGGATCCTGTTTACCTTTAACATAAGGACAGTAAAGCCACCCCAAATAATCTGCAATAATCTTTGCAATATTTCCATATCACTTAGGATCTGGCCTTGGATCAATGTGAAATAAAATAAATATAAACTAGTCTGGCATGTGAAATAGTGTTGATCTCTTTAAGCCCATATTTTAGTTTTGTTGTGAGTTATAAATATGTCCTTACCTTCTCAAGCATCAGAGACAACATTTCTGTGCTGACTGGGAAAAGCTATATTTGGGCCCTTATTTGGTTTATCCTATATAATAAAGATGTAATATGCAAATGGTCGTTATTCTGTGAAGCGTAATGACCGACCGCGTAATGACCGGATCATGGATCAGCAGGAGGGTGGGGCAGCAAGCAACAAGTGGGCGGTGGAGAGCTATAGGAGTGGGTAGGGCAGCAAGCTATGAGAGGGGGACAGAGGGGGGGTGGAGGGAGTTACAGGAGGGCGGGTCAGTGGACGGAGAGCTACAGGAGGGTGGCAGCGAGCTACTGGCTACAAGCTGGCGGCAGAGATCTACAGGAGGAAGTAGGGCAACAAGCTATGAGGTGGGGCTGGGGGGGAGAGGGAGCTGCTGGAGGGCGGCAGTGAGCTACTGGGGCACGGATTTGTGTGCAGGGCTACTAGTAGCTATATAATAAAGCTGCTTTGTTTTCTATGTTTATATACGTATATAAACAATCTGCAGAGAAAACATATATGCACACCTATCCCCACACATACTCAGTGAGTCTTTTTCCTATACTTTTGCTTCCTTTCACTCAGAAAAGTGATTTAGGCAATGAGAATACTCAGGTAACACTGAAAATATGCAGATAAAACACTGCCTTCCTTTCATTCAGAGGAAGTCAGTTAGGCCATAAAAATATTCAGTTAAAACATTGAAAAAATAAGCACACTCTTCCTGCCAAATGAGCCCATATACATATGTTTAATACGAGTTGTAGATAGTTATTGAGTTAGTATTGGATATTTAACTGGTATTTTATTTATTTGCTCTTCATTTTTGAATTAGTTTTTTAAAATTAGATTTTGTTCATATTTCAACCGCTTTGACTTTTGACATAGTTGTATGTAAATTAATACATGTTGTCTTGCACCAATTGTCATCTACAGGTGACTTTTGGTTCATTTTCTTCTTACTCTAGTAATAGATATGGTATAGAACACAAATGCAAACTTACATGAAAGCTATTAACAACTAAAGAGTAAGAACAAACATTCCTTTATTCTGAATTCTGGAAACCTCACAAGGATAAACGAAATAATTCTGATTAGGAGAAAGGAAAGATTCCATCAATAGTTTACAAAGGAAGAAGGAGGTAATAAAGAAAATAAAAAATTAAATTTCAAATTGTATGCATCAGCATTTCATGGATCAAACCAGTACTTGTTAAGTACTAGTAAATGAAAGGTCCTTAGATCTCTTGGCATCAGTTTTGTCTTATGTAACTCTTTTTATTTACTATGTAAGTGGATATTTGATGCTATATGTTTGGTGAATAGTAAAAAGAAGATTTATCATATTCCTAGGAATCAGTTTCTTTTAGTTTTAGTAAATGTGTATGTGTGTAGTTGTGTATATACGTGTATATATGTGTATGTGTATGTGTTGTAAGACTGAACAAATTTCTAAAAAGAATGTATGCTATAATCTTTAAAAAAAATTCCTCTTTCTACACAAATCATAGAAAATGCTGTCTTGCAAGTGATGTTAATTTTTTATAATCTCAATTATCTTTGAAGACATTTTCTGTAGACTCAAATATTTCCCATAATTGTAAGTCAGGTTATTTGGACCAACCCTTCTACTGAAATTTTCTAAAATGATGGACAAAATATATGTTGAAAAATATTCTTAAAAGCACTGAATATTATAAGGAAAATTAATGATTAGGCAAAAATGTAAGAAAAAATAGAACCAAGAGAGGTACTTTTAAATAGCAGAAAATGTAAACATTTATTTTGACAATCTGTCAAGCAAGGAGTATAGAATAAAGCCAAGACTCTATAGGAGGAAGAAGTCTAAGAGCAGAATGTCCCACAATAAACTGCACTAAAAGATACAACTTTAGGGAAAAGATAAACTAGAAAGAGACTAGCCTGCTTGAAGAATTATACTCTAAAAGTTTTAAAAGCCTGGTTCCTTCATGTAACCGGAGGCATTCAACAGTGTGCAATGTAGCCAAGGACATTTGGAAGAAAGTATTCTTTCATTTCAGGCTTCAAATTATTCCTGCAAACACTTTTTAAAATGTAATGTCTAGCGCACCAAAGATAGTCCACGAAATAAAAGCACACCACAAGCATGAACCAGCAGAAATGCAAACAACAACAGGAACAGAAATACCTCTTAATGGAATTATTGGATACAGAGGACAAAACAGCTCTACCCTTTTGTGCCATTTATTTATTCAACATATATTTATCAAGCACCTGCTAGGTGCTCAAAGCTCTTCTAGGCACTATAAATTCAGTGGCAGGTAAAATGACCCTATTTTTCTTAAGAAGTTTGTAATCTAATGGGAGAAGACAGAGAAGGAGAACTTAACTGCTTTCAGGAAATGTTCCATGGTCTCAGGTGGACAGCACTGGGCAGAGCTGGGATTCTAGCAGAGTATAGCTGTGTCTGATTTTAAAGTCTATGCTCTTTCATCGTGATATTCTATCTAGAAGCTTATACAGGACCAATCCCTGTCCAGAAAGGCCGGTAGAACCCAGGAGATCAGGGCAGCAACAATTAAGCATCTTAAGTTAAAGAAATCAAAGTCAAAAGTTGAGTATAGCTATATGAACAGAAAAATATGAAAAGTCATATTGCTGATGTGAAAAAGAGATCTGAAGAATATATAGAACTCAAAATAAATAATAGTAAATTATTAAAAAGTCAATGAAATACCTCATAGCAAATTGCATACAGAGTGCAGAAAAATATTACTCAGTACAGTTAGGGTTTATCAGGGAAGTATTACCATCTACACTAATAAAAGAGAAACATGGTAATTGGCGTACGACCGCTACCCTTCCCATTGGCTAATCAGCATATCCTTATGCAAATTAACTGTCAGCCAAGATGGCGGCCGGCAGCCAGGCAGCTGGAAGCGAACATGAGGCTTGCT
>NW_005370992.1:1365405-1385041 GCF_000412655.1 Myotis brandtii
CACCCCCCCCCAGTGCACAAATTTTTGTGCACCGGGCCTCTAGTTATAAATAAAAGGACAGAGCTTTTGGTATAAGAGTACATCTTTACACAAATACAGAAAAGACCGGACAAGTAAGTTTAAGAATGGGTAAGATAAAGGATTGGATAAAGCACGAATCTCCCATCTGAAGCACTGGCATGAGGCATTGGAACTTGTTGGAGAATCTCAGAAACCACCCATGGCTAACCACCAGAACAAGACAATGAAGGAAGGCTATGGAGAAGTCTATGTCAGGGTGCTATTTCTGCATCTGGAGTGGGCCTGAGATCACTGTTGGTCAACAGGGCCAGTAAGTCAACAGAAGACAAATTGAATAGAGGGTAGAGGAAAGTGGTCAATGTTGAATCTGCTTCTCTGAGAGCTGCTGTTTCTGTTTCTCACAGTTTATAGCCACACTGCTAACAGAGATGATGGCTATTGCTTTCTTTCTGCCTTCAATATTTGTACAGATTTCTCAGCAATAGCCAAGAAACCAAAGGTAGCAATCATGAAAAGCATATTTATAGCTAAGCTAAATTTTAACAGTGAAAAAAAACCACAACACTATAAGCATGGCAAAGAAAAAGGTTGGAATTATAGAACAAAGATTAAAAATATAGAAGACAGAGAAACAAAATATAACATTATTTAAATTAAAGCCCCTGAAGGGAGAGAACAGAAAGAATGGGGCAGATATATTATTTGAAAATATTATGGCTGATAATTTACATAAATTTTCAATGGAAAAATTCACATAATCAAGGGTCCTAAGTAATTCAAGAAGGAGAAATTAAAATAAAACCACAACTTAGGAACATCATAATGAAATTGTAGCTAATCAAAAGCACAATGAAAAATCTAAAATATTCTTAAATAGAACAAGGGAAAATGTTAAATTGAATGATGCCTTGTCATAGCATAAAAAAATAAATTCAGAAAAGAGTAAAATGATATTCTAAACATGCAGAAATAATACAAAAATAATAGGTTAAAACCAATAACAACAAAACTATCTTGAATTCTATATGCCTTAAAAAATATCCCTTTAGAATGACAATAATGTGAAATGCTTTTCAAACAAACAAAAAAGGAGCTGATCTTATTTTCAATAGCAATTAGAGACATATCTATAGTTCCTAGTGTTATAGAAGACCGGAGAAAAACCACGCAACACTTAGAGAAATGGAGTTACACAGATTTATTATGCCAGCGGACTCAGAGGAGGTTACCTCTCAAATTCTGAGCAAACCAATGTGGTGGAAGCCCCTCTTTTATCCCCTGTTGGTGTCTTTGTTCCCCAAATATGGATTATACTTCCGGACCTTTCACCGGCTTTGCAAAAAGCCTCAGGTGTTGGGGGTCTTGAGACCATACCTAAGGGCCTGGCCTGGTGCCAGCACTGATAACCCCCCTCCAGGGGCTGTGTCATGGTTCATGGCCTCTGTAAGATGTGAGCATTTAGGTAACAGGTATTGCAAGACAAGTTTCTGGGAAAGGGGCAGTGACTTAATTATAGGTTATCAAGAATGTACATTAGGTTACTGGCACAAATTCAGATTGCTACCTCCCTCCTACCCCCCCAAAAAGTCTTATTTTCCCCATCAATAAATACCCTATGCTATTAAAAATTTCCTAAAGAGAAAAAAAAACACTAATTATTTTACAGTAATTCTTCTTGACATTAATTTAAGGGTACTCTCTTGAAAACTATTACTCAGAAGGTACAAATACAACTTTCTGTATAGTTTTAGGAGATTCCTGCCATGTTGAAGCTTTTTCATAGACTATTGGGTTACTGCTGAGACTTCATTAATATTCCTTTCCAGGGTGACATTTAGGCTCAGATATTTAAAACACAATGTAATGGGAAAAACATTAATTTATAAAGAGCAATGCACTATTTTGTTATTTGATCTCACATTTATTTTTATTTGTAGAATGTTCATACATCAATCACTATTAGACGTTTTTGCTTAATTTTTTATAGAAGGCTTTCAAAGAGCTTCTTCAAGTTATTTTGAAAGTCAATTTCCACTCTATATTTTATTTCTATCATTTATTACCCAGCCAAAAAAAAAAAAAAGATAAACTACAGCTAAGGGTCGGGCAATTGCTAATTTGAAATGAGAGGATCAGATTCCTCCACCGGATATATTAGAGAGAAGAGTCTTAACAAGACAAAACAATTTTTATTAAATCTCCATGTTCTTAACCTTTGTCTCATTCTCAGCAATACTTGGGTACTCAGGTCTGAAATCTCTGCTTCATATCTGTCTAGAAAATAAAACACTGATCTCAAAAGCAAATGGATCTGTGCACTTGAGGTAGAAAAAATCATCCTGAGGAACTAAACCAATTCTGTTTTCAGAATCCTGCCTCAACCCTCATCCCCTGTTCTCCATGACAATGTGCTTCCTGGTTCAGAGCCTTTCACAGTCCATTAGTATCACACTCTACAGAATCCCAGGTTTCACCATCTTTGGCTCTGCTAAATGACAACCACCTTCTAAACTTCTTTAAATCTTCTAAAAATTTCTCAGTGCTGCCGTCACAATTCTATAAATTTTCACAGTAATGGTATTACTTTGCCATAAGTTTATAAGGGCCTTGAGAAAAGAGATAGGTGTGACTAGTTAACCCATCCTCTCTATATGGAAGTAAGTGAATATATTTTTTTGAGTAAATAAATAAACTTACACAGGCTGTTCTGTTTTCTGGAAGTGGTCCTTTAATACGTTTCCTGAATAACTTCTCTTATTTTTCCAAACTAGGAAATTCTACCAGCAACTTCCCTTAATATAATTCTTTTTCTCCTTTTCCTACACCTCCTTCTACTAACAACTAATTTTAAATGTAGTATTTTATCTTATCACCTTATTATACCAACTATAAATTTTCATTTTTTTGTTCTCTATGTTTTAACATGAGATTATTCACTTTCCTCTTGAATTGACAGCTAAGAGAATATGGCTTTAAAATTGTTTTTATATTCGAAATTGCAGCAGGCACTTTTATGGCCTCCTTATCATTGAATTACAGCTCATTGTGCTCCCTTTTTATTGTTGCTGCCATAGAACTTGCAGGGCTCTTTTTTAAATCAATTTTTATTGTTGAAAGTATTACAGATGTCCTCTTTTTCCCCCATTTTCCCCCTCCAAGCTGCCACCTTCCCCACCCCCTCCCCAGTGTTAAGACTCTGAAAATAGTTTGAATTCCATCTCTACCACATAATGGTTGTGTGACTTAAGACATGTTACCATAGCTTTTTGTGACTAAGTCCCTATGCTGTAAGAATTAAACAATGTCAGCCATATTGCAAGTAGTCATTGATTTTAAGCACTCAGTCATAACTTTCCTTTTCAGCCATTATTTTGTTCTATGCCAGAGAACTCCAACTTCTAAAATGATGGGCTTCACAGACCTTGGCTTCACAGTTCCTTGGATGCTTCACTAGTGAGCTAAATGAAAATCAGTGTCAGCATAATTTCATTTGTAAAATAGAAGAAATTAGAATCAATTAATAATGCAAGCTTTTAATTTGCGTATAAGCAGCTGTGTTTAATTTTCAGAAACTTACCTGTAATTCTAAATTGGATTTATGCAGTAAATAAAAAATGTGAAATCCTTATGTTATAATTATATGGTCATATTTTACAGCTATCTTTTGCTTAAAATATGTGGAATTAGTATTAATATATTCACACCAAGAGTTTTCCTTTTGAGAAAAGTCACACAATCATTAACATGTTTCTGTTGGCCATATTGGAAGGATCTGAAAGAAAGCAAATAAAAGGTGTAGAAATGTGTAATTGTCTGAATTCTTCGTTATGCCTGTATTGATTTTCTGTTGCTGTCACAGCAAATTACCATAAATGTAATAGTATATAAGACAACAATGATTTATTATCTTACAGTTTTAGTAGATCAGAAATGAAGTGGTTTCAATTAGTTTCCCTACTCTGAGCATCACCAGGTGGAAGTCAGGATGTTGGCAGGGCTTCATTCTTTAATGGCTAGGGGGATCTAAGAATCTGTTTCCTTGCCCATTCAGATTGTTAGCTGACTTCAGTACATTGTGTTGTAAAACTGAGGTCCCTGGGTTTTTTTTGTTTTGTTTTATTTTTGTTAATCCTCATCTGAGGATATTTTTCCATTGATTTTTTAGGGAGAGTAGGAGGGAGAGGGAAAGACAGAGAGAAACATGGATGTGAGAGAAACACATCGATTGGTTGCCTCCTGCATGAGCCCTTACCACGGCAAGGCCGTGAGGAGCCTGCAACCAAGGTACATGCCCTTGACCAGAATCAAACCAGGGATCCTTTGGTCGGCAGGCTGATGCTCTATTCACTGAGCCAGACAGTCTAGGGCCTGAGGTCTGTGTTTTTACTTGTTTATTTGTTTTTCTTCCTACTGTATGCCTGGGTTCTTTCTCATCCTCCAGAGGCTGCCAACATTTCTTGTCCATTCCTTTATCTTCAAAACCAGCAACAGTAGGTTGAAACCTCCTCAAGCTTTGACTCTCTCCTCTTCCTCCATTTTCCATGACATCTTTTTTACTTTAGTTGGGAAGGTTTTCCTCTTTCAAGAGCTCATGTAATTAAATTGGGACCTTGCAGATATTCCAGGATCATCTCCCCATCTCAATATCCATACTCTTAACCACTTCTGCAAAATTCCTTTTGCCATGTAACTTATTCATAGGAGTAATGCCAAGAGGTAAAGATCAACTAACTCAATACCAGTCACTCCAAAATATGGTTTGGGTTTAATTTAAACATTGTATTCCAGTTACTGATAACATCTCTTAGAGGATCTTTTATTGTTAATGGATGAGTTTGAGATGTCTATACAGCCAGCTGTCTTTCTTCTATGTCTAATATCATTTTATTTAAAAAAAAGATTTTCTCAAATTCTTAAACTACACTATCAGGTTTTGAATTTGACATTAATTTTCTTGTATTTTAATTGCCATCGATATTAGAATATCTATATCTATTTATCTTATAGTATTGCTCAACTATTTGAGGCTAATATCTTAAAATAATAAGCATTAATTCTTGAAAGCAGAGCATCCTTCCAAGTTATTATTGTTCCGTTGGGAATAATTCCTTAAGAAAACTATGATTATTTTCTTGCATCTCAGTCTACATAACTTATGTTCAAGAAAGGTGAATTATGTTAGTTTATGCAAGAAATGGATAAGGGTATCTCTTCTCCTCTGTCCCATTCCACTTCAAAAGCAAACAGAACACACTCTTCATTGCTCATTGAAAGTCAACTGTGTGCTGAATATTTTCTAAGAGATTAATATACATTATTTTTAATTTATAAAATAATTATACATTTTGTCAATGAATCAAATGTGCAGACTCAAGATCATAAACTGCTTAAGTGGCAAAACGAGGATTTCATTAGACAGGTTTTTGACATCAAAGCCCATCTTCTTCCAATTATTCTTTCAAAATATACTGAGTACTTATTATGTGCCCAACTCTGTGCACAGCAACCTTGTACTAACATTCCACACATGTGAAGTCAGAAAAGTTATGCCCATAAATTATGCTGCAAAGGCAAATTGATTTATTTTAAATTCTGCTGAAAAATTGCTCAAATTATTTTGAGCTGTGAAGGCATCTGAAGTATCTGCATTAAACTTTAAGATGACTGGTTTCAAGTGATAACATTAATTTACATATAGGAGATTTAAACATTAAGTTAATGATTCTTAAATAATTAGAAGACTACAAAGCATCTCTCCTATTGGCTCCTCCTGGACAATGAGCCAGCTGTCCCTTGCTTTCTCCTAAGTGCCTGTAAAAAGACACTGAAAACTACAACCAAGCTTTGGGATGGTATTTAGTGTTGGGGAGGGGGCTGACTGTAGAAGATCAGGATCAGCTGCAGTAGCTTCTGTTCCCAGAACTCAGGTTCTTTCTTTTCACCCTGTTCTGTAGTCAGAAGTAAGGCCCCCTGCTTGCCAGGCTATTATCTCACAATGAAGGTGTTAGAACAGGATTATTCCTAACTAATTAAGAGACACATTAAAAATGCAATTTCATTCCCAATTAACTAAACATATTGATAAATCTGAGAAAATCTTACAGTGATCTACTGAGGAGTTCATTTTCTCCAATGCCATAATTTAAACCAGGCATCCTGAATATTCATTATTATTCCAAGGAACAATAAATTTATTTATCTTTTTATTATTAATTTTATTTCCTGCAAAAAGCTTTATTGTTTCATTTGGTCCTATGTATGAATGAATGGCTAGTAGTTTCGGGAAGAGGCTCAGGTAAAAGCCAGACACCAGGGGAATGCAGAGGGGCCCCCAAAGGCCTCTGGGCTCCAAAGGCTCCCAGTCGTGCCTGAGGGTGAGCCTTTCCAAGAGATACTCACCCAGCCCAAGCTGGGGGCGGGCCAGCCTGCGGGGGTTAGTCAGGTGTCACCCATCTTCTTGATGAGTTTCACCTCCTCACCCAGGAAGTGGTTCTCCCGGAAGTCAGAGCTGAGGGTCTGAGCTGAGCGGGTGGAGCCCAGGGCCTGCAGCTCCAAAAGGGCCTGGCTCAGGCTCCTCTCCAGGGCCGGGGCGGCTGCCATGGCGTCCTGAGTTTTGCCCACTCATCTCAGGAAGCTTCAGCACATCCTGGAGGCGAATGCGGCCACCGCGCTGGTTTTGCAACTTTAAGAGACGCTCAGCGCCCTCGGCTTCTTCTCTGCCGACTCCCAGAAGAGGCCCAGGCCCTCCAGAGCCACACCATCGCGGCGGTTGGAATAGCCCGGAGAGAGGTAGGTGTGGGGCCCACAGAGGCAGGTTGGCCAGGCGGTTGACGGCAGCCTCCACCTCGGTGGGGTAATTCTGACGAATTTGGGAGCTATGGTTGTGCAGCAATTGAGTTAAGGTAGAAAAAAACAATAATGGTGTGTTGGCTGGTCTTGGAGGTGGTTCTGAAGATGGTGACTGGGTAAGACGCAGGAGAGTGGTCAGAGGCTGGAAAAAGGGGTGTTCCTGGGTCTGTTCCGTCCAAACACTGTTGAAGCAAGAGACAGATCTGGGACCACAGGGCAGTCCAAAGAATAATCATTTTAACATCACTATATCATTAAACTGTGGTATAGAATCTAAATGAGAAAAAAAATATCAACATGAAGTAATGTACATAAGTATTTAAGTGAATTTGAAAGGAAGGCAGCTACTACTATTTTAATAAAATAGCAATGCTAATGAAAGATATACCTTAAGGCAGCGGTTCTCAACCTGTGGGTTGCGACCCCTTTGGCGGTCGAACGACCCTTTCACAGGGGTCGCCTAAGACCATCCTGCATATCAGATATTTACATTATGATTCATAACAGTAACAACATTACAGTTATGAAGTAGCAACGAAAATAATTTTATGGTTGGGTCACAACATGAGGAACTGTATTTAAAGGGCCAGAAGGTTGAGAACCACTGCCTTAAGGACAATTGAATATAATAGCAAAAGTAATTTTGAAATCTCTCAATCAGAAAAGTAATAAAGCGCTAGTACATTTAAGACATTTTAAGTTGGTGCCCTTCTGTTACTAAGGAGATGAGGAGACCTCGGTTCTTGTCTTCTTGAAAGAAATATTTCAATCAAGAGACAAAATGTAGGAAAGCAAGCAAGAATTTATTGACCACAGCAAAAATATACCTAGGACAGTGAAATAAGGAAGGGCATAGCAACAGGAGAGCCTAGGCTGGGCTGCTTGAGCTCACTGGGAGGTCAGAGAAAAGAGGGCCTTGGAGACAGGTTCAGGGCGTTAGCCCGTGATGAGCTGCCGCTGCCCATTGCCCCCTTAGTCAGGTGTCACACATCTTGCCTTGGTTGCAAGTCTCCTGGGGTCCTTAGAGGTTGGAGGATAGTGCCTGTGGGGGAATGGCAAGGCACAGCGTGCTCCTTGGAGGGAGAGTGAGCACTGGGTCCTTTGTCCTGAGCTTATTTATCTCTTTCTTGCAGGTGGAAATCTTAGGGGAGGTTGCAGGGGAGAGTCTTAATATAATATTCATCAGCTTTCCAGCTGTGCTCTTTCAGGTTCTTGGTCTCCACGGATTGGTCTGTGCCAGGGCAGGGCCTTATTAGTCAATGCAGTTGGTCCTGAGGCAGCCACAGAGTCACTTGTCTGGTTTTTCTCTTTTCTGGGTCTGGAGCTGAAATACAACCGAGGCCTAGATGTTATCTTTAGGGAGAAAAGGCCAGGGGGTCTAAACCTCCTTACCAGCGATATGAAAGATCAGGGGTCCAAACTGCATGGCCGGTGATATGCGAGGGGCGGATAGGTTACTCTGGGTGAGGTTCTTGTTTTCCCAGTTTCGCCCCTTGCTAGGCACGCGGGGCTTTCCACCCTGTGCGTTTCTGTACCTGGCACATCGTCCTTGCTCTGCTCGTGTCTAACACCACCTTACGGGTACTTTAATGCAGGGTACTGTGTTCAGTCTAGCATGTAGGGATGGAGGAAGAAAATCAAAATGAACTTCAAATTTCTTACCTCCAAAGGTTCTCCTGTTTCCAACCTATAAGAAGAAAGCAATAGACTAACCAATTGGGGGGGGGGGAGAGTCAACTGAGAAGGATAAACAATTCTGGCTCATTCTTGTCTCAATTTAGACATCCAATTATTGCTGATATAAACTATAAAAGTTGTTCAGTTAAATTTATAGACCTCTTTCCTGCTTGTGCCTGGAGGCTTGGGAACGGCTTGCTTTTTTATACTCCTTCTATAACTTGCAACCATAGTTGCCATAAGAGGACATAAGTGACCAGATAACACCCCAGTTTTATGAATATATGGTGACTAACTGAGGGGGCTTCCTTCTTTTGATGCTATAATTGTTTGTATTTGGGGATTCATATTAGAATCAGTAAAGGAGACACATCAAGGAAACATTTAACAATGAAAACCCTAAATAAAATAATAACAGATGATTTTCTTTTGTTCTATTTAATTCTGTATTCTGGATGTCAATTAAAATTTTTTTTTAGTTACTCATAAAAAATTATATATTTTGTTCTTAAGGACTTGTAATAGCATCAGCTTGTTCAGTTAATATCAAATAATAGATCAGAGGTAAAAGAGTCTTCTTGACAACATTTCTGTGTCACACATAGGTTTATGATACTCTTGATTTTTAATGAATATCTGCAGAACCAAACACATTAAAGTTACCCATAATCGCCTAAACTGAAGGTCAAAGCACATGTAAAAACATAGTTTATTTTAAAAACTTATATCTTAATAGAAGTAATTTCTCCTAATTGTATATGATTAGTTTTAGTTTGTTTTCATGTTTCTGCACATGTGTAATATTGAATGATTATCACTATACAAATGAAGTAATATCATTTTTAGATGCCAAAATGTATTATTGAGTCATATTGGTCAACAACTATTTGAATTTAAAATTTGAACTTACATGAATTTATATTTATTTTTCTATAGTTTTATTTAAAAATAAAGAATGTATTTATTAAATTATAGAGGCAATTAATGTGATATTAAAAACTCTAGCTGTTGGTAAAATTATTCTTAAAATTTGTCTAACTAACAGCTTCATTCTTTGAAGCAAACAAGGTTGATTAATAATTGCCTTAAATACAGGTCTGATTATTTGCAAGAGTAATGTATTTCCTGAGAATAAACAAATAATTCTGAGTAAAGTAAAACAAAATAAAGATCAAAACATAGGAATGAATTAGTGAATAAATGCAGAATAGAAACATTTTAGATGACAATTACTATTAGGAAAAAATAGTTATTAAATTAGAGATATGAGGAAACAGGCAGAAAAAAATCTCACTTTTTAAGTTAGATGCTAGCCTTCCAATAATGATACAATTTCCTATAATTGGCTATTAATAAATGAAATAATTTTTAAAGTAAATCTTTAATACTTGATGCTACTGTATTACCATTGGCTTTTTATTAAAACCCAAAGCAATTTTTAATGTCAATGAATTTACATAAAATTAATTTTTGTTCATACTATTGAGGGACTTTTTTTTCTAAGTAAACCACATTGAAGAAGTATCTTTAGATATGCTGTGGAGAAAATTGGATTTTAAAAGTTAAATGAACACATGTGATCCACCAAAAAAAAAATGTCATTTAAAGTAATTTTAAAAAGCATTATTAACCAAAAGACAGTAATATGGCAGAGAAAATACTGTTTAACTTTGTATTTACATGATATATATATTGGTTAAGACCAATATATAGACATCTAGACCTTTTTTAAGAACTTAGATTTGAACATTAAAACTGGAAAAAATGCCGAAACCGGTTTGGCTCAGTGGACAGAGCGTCGGCCTGCGGACTGAAAGGTCCCAGGTTCGATCCCGGTCAAGGGCATGTACCTGGGTTGCGGGCACATCCCCGGTAGGAGATGTGCAGGAGGCAGCTGATCGATGTTTCTCTCTCATCGATGTTTCTAACTCTCTATCTCTTCCTTCCTCTCTGTAAAAAATCAATAAAATATATTTAAAAAAAAAAAACAACTGGAAAAAATAATTTCAATAAGAGTATTTATTTGAATTGACTAATATTCATTTAACATCTACTACTTGCCTAGTCCTGTGCAAGAGATGAAAAGTAGAAAGTAACCTAGACTTTGTCTCAAGCAAGGTTTTGATCAATAATGTAGACGTAAAATTAAAATAAGAAGAGTATTTTCCAACATTTATTTTACAACTAGAGGCCCAATGCACAAAATTTGTGCAAGGGACTCATCCCTCACAGCCACAGCAGCTTGCCTCGGCCCTAGCAGCCCGGGCTTCCTCCGGAAGGTTGTCCAGAAGGTCATTCAGCTGTCCAGTCTAATTAGCATATTACACATTTATTATTATAGATAACTAGTTGAATTCAGTAAAACAAATGACTTGCAATCTTATTACTAAGCAACACTTTTCAGATTTTTGAAATAACTAGTAAGATAATTGAATTTCACCTTTGGTATATTTTTGAGAGTTTTGTTTATGATTCTGCACAATACAGAGGTAATCCAGAGGCCTTGAATAAATAATGAACAATGAGAAACAATGTTCCCAACTCTTCTCTCTCTCAAGGACATTTGTGAGTGTGCGTGCTTGTGCATATTTGTATAAAATCTTTTTGAATAATCGTTAAAGATTACTACAGAATACTTGCATATTTATGGATGGTATTTAGAAGGCTGACATAAATGTGTGATAATAATTATTTCATTAAGCATTTTGCCAGTAGAGGATTTAAAAATTAATGACAGATCAAAACCAAATACTGCCATCTATTTGCTATAATTGATGCAATTACTCTCTCTAATCATATAGATGTTTTTCTTGCCAAGTAGAGTAAACCTCCTTTAGGTCAATTTTAAGTGTATCCAGTTCATTTTTTGCATTTTATTATGAATGCACATTTTCACTGAGACATTGATCATCTATGAGGAACACGGTTTACTGTAGCTTCTTGTGAGTCTTGCTATTCATTGGGCTTCAACCAATTCCTATATGATTGGCTGGTATAAATCTGAATTATTTCACAAGAATGGATGTTGCCAGATGAAAATCTTCTAGAAATCATTTTATATATTGTCGTTTTCACCAAATATAGAGCAATTAAATGAATGGAGGCTTTGAATTCAGATAGTAAGGTTCATTAATTTAGACAGGGATTTTTAGAAAGTCTGTATATTTTGGTGAAGTAAAGTGTAGATAGAACAATTTTTATATTATAGTGTAAGTATTCAACATGTCATCATCTCTTTTTAGGTTCATGTATCCAAAAACAATTCGTAATGCACATTTAGTTGAATTTCAGATAGTGTTGAAAAGTGTAGGTACTCTCTGTGAGATAAACCCAAAACAATGGAAATGGGAAAAAGTAAATTTAAAAAATGTCAACATATATCTTAAAGGGCTGGCACTTTGCTAATGATTGGATTTTCACTAAACATGGAAACCAAGTTATCTTTAATGATGAAATTGCTTGCTATTTTTTTTTTTTTAGTTTTCTAAGTCAGAAAAGTTCACAAATATTATTAAATCCAAAAAATTTAGGTTCTTTTATTTCATAGTCTAAAAAATACTTTTACTTAATAACCATAATCCACCTAAACAACAGATGTGAAAAAAATAAAGATTTGAAGTTATAAAAGTAGGAAATCAAATAAAAGGGAAAATACATTTTGAGGGAGGGGCAGGCAGGGGCTTTCTTTCCTTCCAGTATATCAGCTCTGTGTGGGTTGCTGGCATACCCTTGTGGCCAGCTCTAGCAGACAGGGAATTAAAACAAAACACGCACACACAAACCCGCTCCACTTGGCTCTCTATTCTTTCTTTTTCTTTTTAATTCTTTATTGCTTAAAGTATTACATATATCTCCTTTTTCCCCCATTGACCTCTCCCCAATCATTCCCACCTCCCCAGCACATACTCTCACCCCCCACCCCCTACTGTCTCTGTCCATGGGTTATGCTTATATGCATGCATACAAGTCCTTTGGTTGATCTCTCATAGTACCCCCACCCCAGCCTTTCCAAATCCATTCCATGGATTGGGGAAGGGGTGCCTCCTCTTCCCTTGAGGTGGGGAGAATCTTGCCTATTTCCCAGGACGGTATGACTTGACTCCTGTTCTGCTCTCTGCTGAAAGTTCTTTTAGAAAATAATTGGCCCCTCAGATTCAGTGCTGGGTGGTCAGCTCAGACCCCTCTGTGAGTCTGAAGTTCTGCTGAGATGCCCCTCCTGCAGAAAATGATCCTGGTGACTTCCCAGGCTGGTATTATAACCAGGCACTCACTTTTTGCCGGGGTAAGGAGGTCTGAGCCCCCCAGGTGGACTAAATCACACTGATTCCCACAGTCAGCTGGTTTTTTAAATGGAATGTTCTGCAGACACAAGTCCCCTCAGATGCCTGCACCCTCTCCAATCTGGGAACCCTCGGGGGATGTCCGACCTGTGGGATCGTGCCTAAACCAGCAGTCAGACACCCCTCTCACAATCCGGGACTGCTGGCTCCCAAACGCTCGCCTGCCTGCTTGCCTGATTGCCCTTAACTGCTTCTGCCTGCCAGCCTGATCACCCCCTAACTGCTCCCCTGCTGGCCCGGTCTCCCCTAACTGCCCTCCCTTGCCAGCCTGGTTGCCCCTAACTGCCCTCCCCTGCAGGCCTGGTCCTCCACAACTGCCCTTCCCTGCAGACCTGGTCACCCCCAACTGCCCTCCCCTGCTGGCCTGCTGATCGCCCACTGCCCTCCCCTGTCAGCCATCTTGTGGCTGTTGGCGCAGCCATCTTTGAGGGTGGGGCAGTCAATTAGCATATTCCCTCCTTATTGGCTGTGGGCACCGCCATCTTTGCGATGGTGCGAGGGTCAATTAGCATATTCCCTCTTTAATAGATAGGATATTAAAAACAGCAACAACAACAAAAACTTCTGGAGGGCTTAAAGGGAAGAGACTAACCAAATAATTTATATCCATACTAGTGGCCCGGTGCACAAAATTCATGCACATTGAAAGGGTATTAATTAGAGGAAATATTTTAATATTGCTATTTGCCCTTTCTCTATAATAGAAGTGTCAGAGGTGAAAGAAAATTAGTAAAATGTACATGAAAATCTTACTCCTGTCAGAGTTTGGACTGCACCTCAGGACCCAGAGTCAAGTTCCTGCCCACCCATGTGCACTCAAAATCACACAAGAACCAGACCCAGCCAGCCTCACCCACATTGGGCTAGATCCAGACCCGGCTGGTCCCACCCTTGTCAGGCCCTGCTGGGCGGGGTCACAGCCTCAGGTCCCCTGGCCCAGTGCTGAGTGGGGGGCACAGCCTGAGGTCCCCTGTCAAGCCCCACCAGGCGGGGTGTGTGGTCTGAGGTCCCCCGGCCCACTACCGGGGCGGGGGTCACACCTTGAGGTCCCCCATCAATCCCCACTGGGTGGGGGGCACAGCCTGAGGTCCCCTGTCAAGCCCCGCCAGGCAGGGAGCACAGCCTCAGGTCCCCCAGCTTGGCCCCAGAGTGGGGTTGAGACCTGAGGTCCCCTGGCCTGGCGCAGGGGCGGGGGTTGTGGCCTGAGGTCCCCCATCAAGCCCTACCTGTCGGGGGATGCACCTTGAAGTCCTCTGTCAAGCCCTGCCGGTTGGGGGGCATGGCCTCAGGTCCCCTGGCCCAGTGCCAGGGCGGGGAGCACGGCCTCAGGTTCCCTGGATCAGCGCCTGGGCAGTGGGTGTGGCCTCAGGTCCCCTGGCCTGGCACTGGGGCAGGGGGTGCAGCCTGAGGTCCCCCATCAAGCCCCGCCAGGTGGGGGGCACGGCCTGAGGTCCCCCAACCTGGCGCTGGGGCGGGGAGTGCAGCCTGAGGTCCCCTGTCAAGTCCCGCCGGGTTGTGGGCGCAGCCTGAGGTTCCCCGTCAAGCCCTGCCAGGCAGGGGGGCATGGCCTGAGGTCCCCCAGCCTGGCACCAGGGCCGGGGGAGTGACCTGAGGTCCCCTGTCAAGCCCCATGGGGGGAGGGGCTTGGGGGGGCACAGCCTCAGGTCCCTGCTTATTGCTCATTAAGGCCCTTTATGGGAACTCGGGCTCCGCTGTGGTGCAGCCATCTTGTGTTACGGAAACCCCCTGCCTCTGCTGTGGGCGCCACCATCTTTGTGGCAGAGTGACAGTCAATTTGCATATTCCCTCTTTATTATACAGGATATGCATAGCCAATGGATACAGACAATAGTGCAATGAAGGCCTGGGGAGGGAGAGGGAGCAGGGAGGATAGGGTCAATGGGGCACAAAGAAAAAAAAAACAAACAGACATCTGTAATACTTTCAGCAATAAAGATAATTTTTTTAAAAAAGAAAGAGTAGCCATGAAGAAATGAAGGATTTTTCTTTTTTCAAATTTCTAATTATTTAGAGTAGATGTATATAACTATTTGATTCAAAATAGAAGATAGGAAGCTTTGCAATAAAAATTATGCATTATTTCCTGGGCATCAATATATTAAATTATTAAGTAAGAGACTAGAAGTGCCCTTTGGGTCAATAGGCCACTTAAGCATTTAGTTAAATTTATAGGAGTACATTGTTTGAAAGATAATTATAATGATATAAAATGATTCAGTTCAATGATTCCAGTGTGACTTAAAGATAATGAATCTTTGTATCATTCATCTTGGGTATATTAACATTACTGAATCTTATGACTGCTAATGAGGTGTTTTTTTTTTTTTTCCCTAGGAAAAAGAATAAATCATACAGAGACATATTTTGGTTATTATAAACATGATATTTTAAAAAGTAATTGGTATGCATGTGAGTAAATAGAAAGATTGGAAGTTACTTTGACTGTAAGGAAGTTGAATATTGAAACCATCATAATAATTTTGTGAAAATTAATTCCTTAAAGCAGGAAAAGGTATAGGAGTTTCAAATAAAATACAGTTAGGAAAAATTTTTAATATTGTCAGTACAGGATAGATAATGGAAAATGTGAATGGGAGGATTTCCTTTACATATATAGTGTTCTCCTATATTTAATAGTACACGCGTTAGAAAATTTACAATTGAAATGGACTTCTTGATAGAAAGATGTAGAAGGTCTGGGATTTATAGCTCTAGAAACTTTTAAAACTGTCATAGTGGAAAACTATAAACATGAAAATGAACCTAAATGATTGAGCAAGGTTTATATCAGTATCCTTCTCTGTGTCCTTACCACTTTCAATTTCATTGTTGGGAATCAGTGCTAATAAACATAAATAATCCCAGTGCATCCACGGGTGTGGAAAAGTTGTCATTCTGCAATCTGAGTAGACAGATTCTGATGTATAAAGAATGGTTTTGTAGGCCCTGAGGCCTTTTGAAATGTGAATGTTGCCTGTTTAACCCATGCTGAACCGTGGTGTTTAGCAGTCTCTTGTACAGAGTAGACACTTAGTGAATAAATGTGGCATTCATTCAAGAAGCTAATATTAAAAACTGAATTTATTTTAGTTAGAAGTGACAAATAGCTAAGTATCATTTTTTACAAGACTTGTTCATTTACTTATTTGTGGCCAAATAAAATGTACTGAATTCAAATCATCTTCATAATTTTATTTATAAAGATGAATAGGAAGGGAAAGCAGCATGTCATGGCTATATATAACATGACTTAAAAAATTTGAAGGCTTACATTTATGGTTGTAGAATTTTTTAATCTATAGAAAATAGTGTTCACTATGAATTCCTGTGAGGTAACTCTTGATACAAAATGCATCTAAATAATGAGGAACTTGTAACTGACATCTTTGTTACCCAGACCCCATTCCCTGGGTCCTTTGTGGATTTTTCACAGTGTTGGTGGACTCGTTTGTTTGAGTGTAGACTTACTTTGGCTTTCTTCCTTCCCTGTCCCACTCACTCTGCTCTCTATGATTACTTTCCGTGAACTAACTAGCCACAACTATCTTAGCACAGCTTCTGTGTGAAGTGGGGAGAGACCAAATTTAAGTCAATAGTCAACCTTGGCAATCTTCCCATTGAAAACAAATGGCTGTTTAGACAGACAGATTTGATTTGGGGCCTTGACTCCATGGCAGATTTTGCGAAAAGTCCTTTAGTCATACTTACTATGTTCTATGCTCTGGAGCAACTGTAGTAAGAGTATGGGTTCAAGCTGTACACCAAACTAAGTGTTTTCTAAGAGCACAAAAGCCCTGAGATGAGAATGTATGTGGTGCATATGAGGAAAAACTAGATTAGTGTGAGTACAGTTTAAAACAGGGAATGGTAAGAATTGAGGTTTAACCATTTATCTGTATGCTTTAATCTTTTGTCTATTTTGTCTCTCATTGCTGTATTTTAGATCCTTATATTGGATGTATTAGTACTTCTGTTTTCTTTCAAAGTTACCTTTATTTTTCTCAGCTCTCCCCTCTTAACACAACAAAACAAAACAACCACCCAACTGCTACCAAATGTGTGCCATTTTCCATAGCCTAGACAACATTTGTCTGTAAAATATATATCTTTAGGGATCTAGCATACAAATCTTCAACATAAAAGATTCATTGTTTGATGTGATGGACAGAACACGCCAGTGCTCTACCGGATTTGGCAGCTTCAAATTCTACTCAAACCTCTGACAGTAAAAAGAGATAAATGATTTGATTTTGTTTATGCTTTTCAAGAGCTTCCAAATTAAAGAAACAGATTAGCTACGGACAGATAAGAATCAGATTGATATTGGATTTCTCAGTGACAATACTGGACAAAGGAGACAACAGCATTCTAAATGAAATATTTTTTCTACTTAGAGTTCTCCAATGAGTCAAACTCTCCTGGTGTGAACAAAATAAAAGCATTTCAGACATGCCTGAAAGTTAGTGTCATCTTTATTAACTACTAAGTTTCAGCTTATTTTTAGGTATTTTATTTTTTGCTATTATAATTTGGGTCTTTATTTCTATTATGTTTTCCTTTTTAAAAATTAAGGTATAATTGACATTTATCCATTATGTTTCTAACTGGTGGTTGTTATAGATGAAGACATTTGACTTTTGCACACTAATTTTGTACCCATTCATCTTATAAATTCTTATGTTGTTTGCCACAGATTTATAATTGAGTTTCTTTGATATTCCACACAATTATCTATAAACAGTAATAAATGTCCCTCTCTTTCAGTGTTAAAAATATCATTCTTTGAACTTTGTTCTTTTAAAAACAAAGTATATGTTTTAAATTCACCATCTTTACCTATCCCTGCCATTCATTGATATTTTGGGAGAAATATAATTTAATCATAACAGAATTTACATTAGAGAATTGTCATAAGAATGTACTGAGGTTAGCAATAGCGTTTTGAAATCAGTAGAAGTCCAATGATTATAGGAATTAACATGATTGCTGATGTATTTATTTAATAAAGCATGTAAGAGTTAAGAGGTTTTAACAGTTTCATATTTTTTAAAAGATGAATCTTTTTTTGGTGTGTAACTGAACTTATATCTCAAAAGTTGAAATGTAATGCATTAAAAATGATACATTTATATACATGCTATGAATCTTATATTTTATTGCTGGAATAACAATTTAATTTTATATAATTTATTTATGAACATTAAACATATTTAGATTATCCTTTTGATACAGAGAAGTGAGATGTGATTGAAGTATCCTCAGAAAAATTGATTTCTTAAAGTTTTTGACACTACTGTTTTGACTGCAAAGAAAATATAAATTTGAATTGCCTTTTTAGATAACTGTTAAAGCATGAACTTAAAATATGATATTGTAACCCTCACCAGGTGGCAACTCAAACCTTTCCAAGTGTGTGAGATAATGGAATATATGAAATGCAAGATGACATTCAGTTAAATGAAATGATATATTAAATGAGAACCTCCTATTAGAATAATATGAAATTAGGATTATATATTTTTTCACCTGAAACAAGGAAATTCTACTAGGATATTAAGAATAGGGTTATTCTCCATTTAAAGGATTCATATATATGTTTCACATTAAATTTTATACAATTCTTAACACATTAGTATTATATTTTAAAATTATCTTAGATATATTTATCATCCTAAATTTAACAGAACACATTTTCTCCGCAAAAGCAAGAATTTTCAAGAACAGTGTGATATGTTCTTATTCTTTAGGAAAGTAAATATAAAATATGAATGCAAAAGTATACTTTAAAAGTGTTTTCCTTTTTAAAAAATATGCTTTTATTGATTTCAGAAAGGAAATGAGAGGGAAAGAGAAATAGAAACATCAATGATGAGAGGGAATCATTGATTGCCTGCATGCCCCCTACTGGGCATTGAAGCCACAACCTGAGTATGTGCCCTGACTTGGAATCAAACTATGACCTCCTGGTTCATAGGTCGATGCTCAACCACTGAGCCACACCTGCTGGGTGAAAGTGTTTTTCACTTGTTACTTTCTCCCATTTTAGGGAAAGCTTTCTTGCTTTTCTATGTAATTTTTCTTTGAGAGATTGACCTATAAGATGAAATATAATTTTACAACAGCTACATTTTCCAATTGAACTGTAAAATGACATTTATTTTAATGCATACAGAGTCTGTCAAGTCTACATAATGTATTTATGTGCTTCTAAATATCATTAATTTTCATTTCTATTTTTTACTTGAGGATATATACATTAAAAGGAAATATTTTTCTCTATCATATTCCAAATAAATTATCCCAGAGAATACTGCATATTTTAGCGTATATAAAATGAAATAAATATAAGATGAGCTTTGATGCAGTGGAATTCTTAAAATAGCAAATTCTTCAATTTTCAACAGGTTTTGAAAAGGAACATACTTATATCATGGGGTGACTTATTGTAGAAATTGCTGCTTAAACAAATAGACAAAAATAAATAGGAAAAAGTGAGAAAAGTTATAGCAGGAGACTGAGTTGTACTTATGTTACAATGAAATTTGCAGAAGAGTTGTCAAGAGTACAGAGTGAAAGTTGAGAAGGAATGAGTTTAGAACAGTGGTTCTCAACCTTCCTAATGCTGTGACCCTTTAATACAGTTCCTCATGTTGTGGTGACCCCAACCATAAAATTATTTTTGTTGCTACTTCATAACTGTAATTTTGCTACTGTTATGAATCATAATG
>NW_005370992.1:1385460-1393477 GCF_000412655.1 Myotis brandtii
TGTTTCTTTGTTACTAATGTTGTGGCCCCACCCCATAACAAAGAAACAGAATTTCCGGAGGATGAGGCCCAGAAATCAGGGTTTTAAAAAGATTCCCAGGTGATTCTAACGTGCAGCCAAGGTTGAGAACCACTTTCTAGAGGCAAGTCTATACAGCATTCTCATGCCTGAGAACTAATTAATTAATTTCAAGAGGTTAGGGAGAGAATTTAAATTTTTCTTAAAATATTAACTTCAAAAGTTTCACAAAGAATTCAACCATAGTATACTATACAAATGAAAATCTAAAATAATTGCACTTGCTGAGATTATTTTTTTAGTTCTTCACTCATCATAACTGAATCTCTTGTACTGCACTCCTGTTAAAATATTATAAATTCCTTTTGTATCTGCTTTTATATTATAGCCTGTCATTATTTCTTCAATCATTTAAATTAATCAGTAGATCCAAATTTTTTTAAATTATGTTAGAGTCTCTTGATTAAAGTCAGATATTAGAAAACAATAAACAGTTACATCTGTCTATTTTATGTATGCATTTCTGTGTTTAGAGTTCAATCTTTAAAATTGCTTTGACTCACAATTCTTAGATATAATATAGTAATATGGTCTTCTTAAGCTGATTAAAATTGTGAGTCAACAGTATATTCTAAAATGCTATTCACTCATTTAAGGCAACTTTAAATATATTGATTATTCAAAAGTTTTATTGCCAAGAAAGGTGTTAATTATAGAAATTCATTTTCTTCCCTGGCCAGGTAGCTCAGTTGGCTAAAGTTGTCCTCCATACACCATGGTTGTGGGTTTGCTCTCTGGTCAGGGTACATACAAGAAGCAACAAATGAATGCACAAATAAGTAGAACAATAAATCAGTTTTTCTCTCTCTCTCTCTCTAAAATCAAGAAATATTTTTTACTTTTTAAAAATATGTTTTTATTGATTTCAGAGAGGAAGGGAAAGAGAGAGATAGAAACATCAATGATGAAAGAGAATCATTGATTGGCTGCCTCCTGCAGTCCCTTAGTGGGGATCCATCCCACAACCTGGGCATGTGCCCTTGACCAGAATCGAACCCGGGACCATTTAGTCCATAGGCTGATGCTCTATCCACTAAGCCAAACCGGCTAGGGCCATGTTTTAATGTAGATATATATTAGCTTTTAACAGGATTTAAACTTTAATTTTATTTATCAAATTTATTTAAACTTTCAGCTAAAATTTATAATAATTTATAAGATTTGTAATTTTAATTTGATAATTATTAAATGCATAGATACAAATATTTGGTTTCAATAGTTTTAAAGTATAGTTCTAATTTTTTAATTTTTAAAAATTTTTCTTTTTTTTAATAAATTGATTTTAGAGAGAGGAAGGAGAGAGAAAGAGAGCGAGACACCAATCAGTTGCCTCTGACTGAGGATCAAACCTGCTATCTCTGGATGCTCCAACCAGTTGAGCCACACAGATCAGGACACTGCATTTCTAAAATTTTAATTTCTGAATTAAATATAATGTCATTAAATTCATTTGACACACATGAAAATCGAGCATTTCTGAAAGGCTGTATTAATTTACATGTACACTGACATTATATATAATTCTCACCACTTCTACCTTCACAAACACTGGGTATTATAATTTATTTTTTACCAGGATACCAGAATAAATTAACATCACATTTTGAATTTTTTAAAATATATTTTATTGATTTTTTGCAGCAAGGAAGGGAGAGGGATAGAGAGTTAGAAACATTGATGAGAGAGGAACATCGATCAGCTGCCTCCTGCACACCCCCCACTGGGGATGTGCCCACAACCAAGGTACATGCCCTTGACTGGAATCGAACCTGGGACCCTTTGGTCCGCAGGCCGATGCTCTATCCACTAAGCCAAACCAGTCAGGGTGAAATTTGTTTTTTTCTAATTGATAATGAAGTTGTATAATTTTTCATGTATTTACTTCCCATTGTATTTTCCTTTAAATTTCTTATTGGTACCCTTTCCCAATTTTTATATTTGGAATCAATTATATAATAACATTTATTAAGTATCATTACTTAGAATTTTTTCAACATTTTATTATGAAAATTTCAAAGGCAACAAAGTTAAAGGTCCTTTATAATGAACAGTTTTGATCTAGCTGTAGAACAAACTATTCTATATAATCTTTACCCTATCTATAATCCATCTTAATTTTGGGTACAATTTAAAATTCCTTGCAGAAATCATTACACTTTCTCTTAAATGCCTTATTATTAATTTAATTAATTAGAGTTCAGATCGATTGATTTTTATCTGATGTAAAATTTACATACAATGAGATGTAGGGACCTATGTGTACTTTCTGAGTTTTAAAAAGCCATACCAATTCATAACCAAAACCTCAGCAAGTTTATAGTAATGAATTTAACTATTTATATTTCAGATGTTTTTACCTTTCTTCTCCTCTTAAAATGTTAATATTTTACCATAGGAATTTAAAAAATGTAATTACATGAATTTTTCCTTTTATGTTTTCTGCCTTTTGAGTTTGCCATAGAATGGCTTGCACACCAAGACTATAAAATTGTTTGTTTTCTGGTAACTATAATCCTACTAGAGGCCTGGTGCACGAAATGTGTGCACTGGGGATGCGTGGTCCCTCAGCCCGGCCTGCACCCTGTTGCAGTCTGGGACCCATCAGGGGATGTCCATCCCACAGTCTGGGACCCCTCACTCCTTACCGCCCGCCTGTCACCCCTTACTGCTCGGCTTGCTGCTCCTTAGCACTGCTGCGGAGGCTGGAGAGGCTCCCGCCACCACTGCTGTGCTCGCCAGTCATAAGCCCGGCTTCTGACTGAGCTGCGCTCCCCCTGTGGGAGCACACTGACCATGAGGGGGCAGCTCCTGTATTGAGCATCTGCCCCCTGGTGGTCAGTGCACATCATAGTGACCAGTCATTCCACCATAGCAGTCACTTAGGATTTTATTATATAGATTGTGATAATATGTTGAATGCACTTTTTCCTGTTTTATTGCTAAGATAAGGGAAATAATTACCACCAATAACAACCACCGATATTCTAAAGCCAGTCCAAAATAGACACCTTTTTCATGGTTATTAACTAAAAGCAGACCCATTCTCTATCAACCTATCAAAAGAAGACAGAATATCTGTTGGTATTTGTTGAAGAGGAGACTATCTTTAGTGCATCAGAAGACTAAGAGCATACTTTGGGAACTTAGTATATTAGTAGCCCAAGTGTTTACCAAGCTAACTGTAATCCTAAGCATACTCAAATCTAACCCTAGCTCTAACTGTAACCATAACCTCAATCCTAACTCTGACCGAAAGCCAAATAATGACTCTAGTTCTAACCTTATCCCTAAACCTAAAAAGAATCCACATATAATCAACTGGACTTATATTTACTGGGATTACCATGAATTTTATATTTGTTCAGCCTTTAGATTTGTCCTGTCTTAAGTGATATTTTTTGGCAAGGACATATCTAAAACCAAATACTAAGTTTATGGTTACATTCTGTATGATAGCTTTTCTACCTGCTGTTGCAATACAATAAGCACAAATAATTTTATTTTAAAAAGTGAAAAAATGAAAGTGTACCCCAAACCAAAACACAACTTGCTACCATAAATGTATTCAACTGGTTCTGCTCACAATCTTCAAAAACACTGGGGGAAAAGGAATACAGCCTATGTATATGTCTTATTTGGAAGATTTATTAAAATAATGATCATGAACAAAGCTCTGACGTTTACCAGAAACAGATAATAAAAGCTCAGGTTAATTTAAAATTAACGGAAAAGTACTTATGTAGTAATAGATACTTTTCTGTGTGTTATACATTAAAATGTTCTAAGGTAATGCACAAAGCCCACATTATTTTCCTTTCAAAATAGATTATATTCTCTGATGAAATAAAGTTCAAAGAAATTTTAGTAAGTGGTATTATAAAAATATCTTTATATTTTAATAATAGGAAAAATTGACTAGTTTATTGCCTGCTTCTCCATAGATTGTAAATTTCATAGCAAAAGGGATCTTACATTTCATATGCAGTGTATTCAACCCAATGAACATAAGTAACAGGGTCCTGAATTATAGAATGCTTTTCTTTACTTATGCATTCTTGCTTCCTAGAACAGTATCTGACACATTGTGGAAACTCAATATTTCTTGAAGGAATGAATGAATATATTTTGCATAGCCTATGGTGGTTATGCAGAAAATATATGTTGTCTCATGAGTTATTTAATTAATAAATTTTTATTTTTATTTGTAAAGGCTTAATTTATACACTTTAATTAAAATGTAAAATATTTTTATGAGCAAAATACATATGTTCTCATTTAATAAAGCACATATTATAACAATTAGAATGGGTCATTCATTTCTGGTAAATCATGAATGATGGAAGTTTTCCAAACTCTAGTAGTACTTTTATATTTTATACTAGTGCAGATCCTTTATCTTAAGTCTTGTTGAATCACTGGCTCACTTTTAAATTTTAAAAGAATGGAAACATAAAGCACTGACAAAATTTTAAAATTTGTTGAACTTTCACATGAAAGATGTAATTATATCCTTGAAAAATATATATTCAATTTGATACCCCAAATTATGCGCTCACACAGCTAAGGACTCATACCAATGAAAGATTCCACATTTAGATGTGTCGTCATGTGTTGCATAGACTAACAACATAGCTATTGTTATTTTCTTCATATCAGCCTTATACAACCCACAATGAAAGCAGAAAATAATACAAATAGGTTTTTTGTTTAATTAAATTTATTTTAAAGTTAATTATATGTGTAGATATTCCCATATTAGAAGTTTTAAAAACTGCTATTTTCCACACTGTTGATCTCAATGTTGACATGTTACTATTGCTCAAGAAAGAAAAAAGTCTCACATTTGACACTTAGCCACATGTTCACTTTTCCAAACTAGCTGCAATTTTACAAATCTGTATTTCAAGGAAGATTAACAACAAATTCTGTTTTTATTTCATGGAGAAATTCATTTTAAGCTATTGATCTTAGATCTCAAGAATTTGATATGCTCACACTTTTAAAAAAGTTAATGATGTCTCCTGGGTGGAATTAGCATCCATTAAAGGCATTGACTGGGCCCATTTATTATTATTTTGAGATATTAACAAAAAATCACAGCAAGAGGCAGAACAAATTATTCTCTTAGTGGTAATGATGTCACTGTGAAAAAAGAAGAATTGACTGTAGCCACGGGATTCAGACAATTATACAGAAAATAATAACAGAGTTTTCTACATCATTTCCTATTGCTGATCTCACATAGTTATTTTGTTGTTTTGTTTTTGAATAAGGATTATTAGGTTCGGTGTTGTTCCTGTTATTATCACTTTTATTAAGCCAAAACTTATGGCTCAAGTATGCAACCATGGAATTAAAATTAATGATAAGTTGATCTTAAAAGTATTGAATGTTAATGAATTCAGACTATACTTTAAAGATAAACACTAATATGTTTGTTTTCATAAAGCTTTATAAGCACCATTATATATGCTTACCAATTTTTACACTGGGGTATAAATGCATAACTTCTAAATTACTTAAATTCAATGCTCATGATAAGCAACTGTGTTTAGGCATGGTTTTATTCTATTTTATATCTAAACTAGAGGCCTGGTGGATGGAATTCGTGCACTGGAGGGGGGGGTCCCCACAGCCCGGCCTGTACCCTCTCATAGTCCGGGTCCCCTCAGGGGATGTCTGACTGCTGGCTTGTGGCTAGATGGCCTTATGCTGCTACACGGCCTGCTGCTTGAGCTTCAGCAGCTGCTGCACATGCACAGGCTGGGCGACCACAGTCTGTCCTGCAAACACCATCTTTATATCTAAACTAGAGGCCCGGTGCATGGAATTCGTGCATTAGAGGGGGGGTCCCCACAGCCCGGCCTGCACCCTCTCATAGTCCAGGACCCCTCAGGGGATGTCTGACTGCTGGCTTGTGGCTAGATGGCCTTATGCTGCTACACAGCTTGCTGCTTGAGCTTCAGCAGCTGCTGCACATGCACAGGTCTGGGTGACCACAGTCTGTCCTGCAAACACCATCGAGTGGGTGAGTCAAGCATGGAGGCAGTCTCACCCCAAGTTCCCTGCAATTCCCTGACTCACTGAGTTTTTCAGACTGACTGCCTACTACAGAGATGCACCCTCTCATAGTCCAGGACCCCTCAGGGGATGTCTGACTGCTGGCTTGTGGCTAGATGGCCTTATGCTGCTACACAGCTTGCTGCTTGAGCTTCAGCAGCTGCTGCACATGCACAGGCTGGGCGACCACAGTCTGTCCTGCAAACACCATCAAGTGGATGAGTCAAGCATGGAGGCAGTCTCACCCCAAGTTCCCTGCAATTCCCTGACTCACTGAGTTTTTCAGACTGACTGCCTACTACAGAGAACAGCACTGGATTGGGCCTAAGCTGGCAGTCGGACATCCCTCTTGTAGTCTGGGACCTGTTGAGGGATATAGGAATGCGCCAAGCAGCAGGCAGCCAGGGAGGAACCCAAATTGGGGCTGAGTGCCATGCCGCTCACATTCATCCCGGCCTGCTGTGCCTGCTGCTGCTGCTCAATGGTGATGCTGCGGAGTCGGGAGAGGCTCCCACTGTGGCAGCTGCACTCGCAGGCCATGAGCCAGGATTCTGGCTGAGCAGTGCTCCCCCTGTGGCAGCACACTGACCACCAGGGGGCAGCTCCTGCATTGAGTGTCTTCCCCCTGATGGTTACTGCGCATCATAGCAACCAGTTATTCCAGTCATTCCACTGTAATGGTCGTGTAGGCTTTTATTATATAGACTAGAGGCCTGGTGCATGAAAATTTGTGCAATGTCGGGGGGGTCCCCTCAGCCTGGCCTGCCCCCTCTCACAGTCTGGGAGCCCTCAGGGGATGTCCTACTGACAGCTTAGGCCCACTCCCCACAGTCTGGCCTCCCTCTATGGACAGCAACCTGGTGGATCAGGGGAAGGTGCCACTGCTGCTGCCACTGCCGGCCACCGTGGCTGCCGGCCCTCAGCCCTAGCAGCTGCTGCAGTGGCTGCCAGCCCTCGGCCCTCGCTTCTTAGCGCTGGTCCCGCCCACTGGTGGGTGGAGGATGATCTGGGGCCAGTCCAGCTCAGGGAGGGGCTGTGGGAGGTTGAGGCACAGCAGGTTGCACCCCATCAGCCTCTGTGGAGTCATGGTGCTAGGACGGGCCACACTGCTGCCTCTGTGGCTGCCTCTGTGCAAGGGGAAGCCCTGGAACCAAGACTGCACAGCCCTCTCTACAGTACCACCTCTGCAGAAGCGGCCGCGGCACTGGACAGGTCCACACCGCCGCCTCTCCCATGCTGCTGGCCCTCAGCCCTCGCAGCCACCACGACTGCCGGCCCTTGCACCCGCTGTGGCTTTGTCCAGAAAGACATCCAGAAGATGTCTGGTCTATCTGGTCTAATTATCATATTACCCGTTTATTAGTATAGATCAGTGGTTCTTAACCTTCCTAATGCCGCGACCCTTTAATACAGTTCCTCATGTTGTGGTGACCCCCAATTTCATTGTTACAAATTGAACATAATTAAAGCATAGTGATTAATCACAAAAACAATATGTAATTATATATGTGTCTTCCGATGGTCTTAGGCGACCCCTATGAAAGGGTCGTTTCTACCCCCAAAAGGGTCGCAACCCACTGGTTGAGAACCACTGGTATAGATGATTAAGGCTTAAAATTACCAATTCACATATACAGATGGAAATTAATTGGTATGAGTTATTCTAAAACCCCAATATCATTGTTTTCTTTGTAAAACAAAAAATCTGATGACTTATCAAAAAAGAGAAATAAATTCCATGGAATACCCCATGAGGGTAAATAGTGTAGATAGTACTATTGATAGAATTTCCACTGTTGTTTTGATTAATAGGCTTTCTTTATATATTTTATCAGTCATATTTCAGGAGCAGTAATAAAAACACTAATATTGTTTTATA
>NW_005370992.1:1393618-1397759 GCF_000412655.1 Myotis brandtii
CATATATATAATTTTTTTTTTAATTTTTGAAGTTAGAGGCACAAATTCAGCATGCAACATTTCAAATTGCTAGAGTTCAGGTGGCCACCTTCTCTTCGGGATAGGGATTTGTCTGTGCTCCTAGGCCCTCCCAGGAACTTGGCCTTCACATGCATGAGAAGGCAACATGTTTTTATCATTTGCATTTCTGAGCACATACCATGTGCTATTGTTGCCAATCTACTTGGAAATAGGGTTGGAATCATGGCATGCAAGTTAGAAGGGAATACAAAGATGATTCTGGAGATACTATTGAATTGTTGTCATTAAATTTAGGACTACCTAAGAAGATAAGAGCAATTTATATCCTTCCAGTGTACCTGAAGCGCTAGGGCTTCAGTCACATTTACTTGGCAGTGCAACAGGTTAGGCAGAAAGGCTCTAAGTTAAAATTTTTCTGAACTACACTTATTTCTTAGAGTGATTTAGAAGAAACACAGAATTCAGTAAGAGGCTTAAGGGGACATTGTGAGGGGTCAGAGATTCCTTGCACAAACAGTTATAGAATAACCACTCACCCATCCCAGCTGGAGGAAAATGAGATCATAGCCAGACCTCCTAAGTTACAGGGGCTTTAGTAGAAGCTGAGGTGAAACTAAGTGAGTCCATGGTAATTTTTACACTCTTTCCAGGCTGAGCGATTTACACTTAATACAGAATTTGCAATATTTGCTTGTAGGTGTCAGCAAGCTATAACCAGTCTTGGGATGTAAATTTGGAAAAATGTAGTAAGCTAGGGACACAGTATGCACTCAAGCAATATATGTTCACCACTCTGACAAAATTGGTGGAGGTAGTAAAAATGTTTCATACTTGGCTGCTGGGCTGTAGAGATTGGCTTTGTCAGTATTTATGATGATTTTAGTAACTTGCATCTGGAAAGGAGGATGCATAGGCACCAGCTTTTAAGAAACTCAAATAGGTTTTTGATAATGTTCCTATTAGCAGCAATCATGACAGATCATTCTTAAAATTCTTAAATACCCTCCAAACTTCTGAAGTAACCTCAATATGGTCATCAGATGAGATGATACATAGAGATACTGGCAGAAAGATGGAGTGAGACCCAAGTTGTCATCAGGATGAAACTTCTCAAGAAATGGATTAAATCAGGATGAAGGGCCTTTAGAAGCCCCTGAATGTCGGCATTTAGGAAAGGAAGCTCCAAATAAATTAACAGTGCGTTTTTTGCTTTATGAGGATGCTGCGAAGGTCCACAGAAATGAGCCTGCAAATGAGTGCGATCTCTACTTGTGTCTGTGGTTCCCAGGGACCACACTAGCCCACACTCAGCTTTTAGCAATTCATGAAAACATTTTCGCTGAATCTTTTTGCCAGTTTATTTGTTGGCCCTGGCTTTTCCCTCATGATCTTCCTTCTAGGTCAGTGATGGCGAACCTTTTGAGCTCGGCATGTCAGCATTTTGAAAAACCCTAACTTAACTCTGGTGCCGAGTCACATATAGAAATTTTTTTGATATTTGCCATAGTAAAACAAAGACTTATATTTTTGATATTTATTTTATATATTTAAATGCCATTTAACAAAGAAAAATCAACCAAAAAAATGAGTTCACGTGTCACCTCTGACTCACGTGTCATAGGTTCGCCGTCACTGCTCTAGGTGAAATCAGAGCCCATGCCTTGTCTCTTTGGTGTCACCTGTCTTTTATCTATAATGGTAGTCCTGTAACCTCAGCTCTCTGATGGGTTCAAAGTTTTGATTTTTGTAGATTACTGAGTTGTATTTAATATTGTTTCAGTCAAGTGATCTTTTTTCTATATTCTAATCTTAAGCTGGAAGTTCTTACATGTGACCTTCCACATTAAAATAATTATGTAATCTATAATAATAAAAGGGTAATATGCTAATTAGACCAGATGTCTTCCAGATGTCCTTCCTGACGAAGCCAGGGCTGGAGGGAAGCCAGCCCAGGTCCCAGGGGCCTGCCAGTGGCTGGAGGAGGGAAGCCCGTGTCCTAGGTGCTGGAGGGAAGCCGGTGCCGGCAGCTGGGGGAAAGAAGGTCTACTCTTGCACAAATTTTTGTGCATCGGGCCTCGAGTATATAATGAAGACCAAAGTTAATATTATTCAAACATGAATAAAACAGAAAATTTTGACCATTTTGCTCCTTAAAATTTGCTATTGCATTTTGGTGTTTAAATAGAGTCACTGAATTTTTGTTTGCATCTCAGGAAGTCCCTATATTTGGTTTGAATATAAAACAGGTTACTTTATTTTACTGATATATGAAACTATTATGGTTTCTTCTTCATATGGAAGATTTTTGGAGATAACCGATGTAATCACAATGTATGTAGAAAATCTCTAATAGATTCATTCAAACTTCTCATTAAGTAACTATTAAAACTAAAATTGCTTTTGGTGAAATAGCAATTCTTGGAAGCAAGACTATGGTTGGAAATAATATAGGCAAATATATAGCTGATATTTTTGCACCATTTCAGTATTTTATTCAAAGGTTAAATTTTCATTGGAAGAACCATTGTAGAATTTATAGCAGGGAGTGACATGACACTGTTTGCATTTTGGAAAGGACCTTTTGGCATCAATGAGTACTGGTTGATGGAGGCAAAGGGGTAGGGTGACCAGTTTAAAGCTTGTTGAAGTACCCAGAGGAAGACAAATATACACAGAGTTAGAGATGGAGGGACAGAAAGTGAACAAATTTGAGAGACAATAGTGAAGGAAAATCTGAAAAGGACTAGGTAACCAAATGTGCTAACAAGAGTAAAGAAGACGGTGTCAGACATCCAAGTTTGTGTCTTGATCCATCCAGGACATGAAAAGATGATTTCTGTCTTCGATATGCTGACTTTGAGAGAGATTCCAACAGGTAATGGGTGAAAGAGTCTGGCATTCGTCTGAGTGGTGAGAAACCACTACCAAGGGAAAGCAGTGGAGCAAGAAATCCTTGTCCTCTTCTCAACAATGTATATTGTTATATTCCCAGTTTATATTGCTAGAGTATCTATTTTTCTATTTGTATAGTGACTTTCTAGGAATATAATCATTTTTAGGTGTTATGCTTAATGCTTGCACACAACTGGAGTGGATAAAGGCGAATCCTACCTTCTTGGAGTTTATTATAAACCCCTTGAATTAAAATACTTAAGATCATACCTAATTTGTCATTTTGTAGAACATTGCTCTTAGAAAAGCTAATTGTTTAGCCTTCACAAAAATGTTTAATGCTCAAATGAAGGTGGGGAATGCTGCTTCTTATTTAACTCCTGGAAATTCATATTATATATAAGTAATTTAAAACACTACAAAGAAGTCTGTCTAACCAGAATTTTTGAGCATGCACAATTTAAAAAATATATATTATATCCTATTTATATCGTAATTAGGTATAGTACCAGTTTAGATACAAAGATATCTATCATAATGTCATATGTGTTATTTCATTTTGAACTTTAGGTCCTTTTTCAATCTCTATCATATTGAAATGCTTCATTTCTATAGCCTTTCTTTTTGCAGAAAGCAAAAGTTCATCATTCTGATGGTGTTCTTGAAGGACTATTATTTCTGTAATTAGTGACTGTGCCCTATTAGAACTATTGAAACAAAAATCTTATACCACTAAATAGTTAGAATAAGATCTTAACAATATTCTCTCATCCATATCAATTTAGAATGTGAAAATGATTTTAATATTTTTTCAGCTTTATGAAAAAAAAGGAAGAAAATGATGTACTCTTCTGTATTCTTTTTTTTTGAAAACCAGCTAATATATTTTGCATTTTCAGGATAATTATCAAGCATCTTTATTCTATTCTACCTAGAATATGTTTTGGAGAATTACCTGTGTGAGAGAGATATAACTGTACATAAAAACCTGTAATTTGTAGTGTCTGCATTTGTTTTTCATTTGGGCATTTAATATCGGTCACCACTTTTTTGGTCTGCATGTATGAGATATCTATATAAGAATTCAGTCTTTCTTAATATTCAGTAAAATGGCCTTTGCTGTTCTTTGTTTCTAGCTGTGTAAGATCGAATTTGAAGTTTATGCTAGGGTTCCCAAAATGAAATATATATATACTAGAGGCCCGGTGCACAAAAATTTGTGCACTCG